>NW_020229525.1:1697500-1750000 GCF_003227725.1 Camponotus floridanus
AGTTTGAGCAATTTGAAAGAGAGATGAAATATAATATAAGCAAATAATCAAATTTATATCACAAAATTTGCTATATATGTGTGTGTGTGTGTGTGTGTGTGTGTGTGTGTGTGTGTGTGTGTGTGTGTGTAAAATATCTTTTTCTTACATACATCAAATTTTACATATTTTATTAGATAATATATGTGTTATTGTAATTACTTACTGTTTCGAAAATTTTTACAATTCCCGGTAGTGTTTTCAAAAATTCTATATGTAAGCACGTACAACATCTAAAACAGCAGCAATTAAAACCGCCTGTGCCATACGTATTACATGATGACATCCTGAGAGGAGAAATAACTGGTCCAACATTATTTATACCCATGATTATGTATCGCAAATAATAATTTCTATGATTGTTTCTGTTTTTTAAATCGCGTCGTTTACTAAATCTTCTCGTTCATATAAATATAATTAACGGTTTTTATTAATCCTTTCACTCAGTATTTATATGTTTTCTCTCTCTTCTTCTCTCTGTCTACAAAAAAATTAAATTTTATCCCTAGAAATTGTATATTTTAAAATTGTCTATTTTCATTCATAAAAATATAATTTTTTTAGATAATAGTTTTACTGATATATTTTTTTTATTAAATACAAAAACAATTTTTTAGAATTAAATTTGAAGTTCAATCAAATTTAAAAGAATATTATACGTACTTAAAGAGACTTAAACGTTTTTAAAATTTAATTGTAGATTTTGTGTTTTTCCTACGAGAAATTTTTACAAAAACACAGAGAACAACCGCAACCAACGATAGTTTTAAAGAGACTGAGGATATAGGCATACGTATGTATATAGTTTGGATGTGTTGCAACCCCCCATATAGCATTCGACACAAAGGAAATTGCTATTTCTGGCACATGCTACAAAATCAGAATGTTCTGACAGTTGACTATCCAGCAAGAGGAAACACAGAAAATTAAAAAAAATTAAGATGATAATATCAGATATTTCTTGTACTTGTCTTATAATTTTACAATTTCATTTTATTTAATTATTTTTCTTTTACAACAGCAGTAAACATAAGCTCGCACTTCTCAAAATTTTACATATAATTACATGTTTATAATTTTTGTTTATAATTTTTATATTTTACAATTTTATTATAAATATCAGGACAATAATTAACATTTAGTGTAATTTAGATATAAAATAATGGCAACATAAATCGAGAAATTATTGAAAATTTTAGTATAATTTTAATTATACAAGAAGAAAGATATATACAGAAATATGTGTATATATTATTTTAAAATTATCGAATATAATTACCGAATCATACAATTGCAGTATTTTTTAATAATAAATACTAGCCAATTTAGAATTAATTTTTTTTTGGAATTAATTTTCTTCTAAAAATGTCGACAAAGATTTAAATTTTTTCATAAGACTAAACTGTTATCAAACTTTAATTAAAATAAATTTTATTTAAAAATTTATTAAAATAAATTAATTAAAGAATATATAATTTTGTTAATACATTAAGATTCTATAAAATTTATATATATTTGAGAAAAGTCTTTCTTTTTCAATCGTTTAATTCTAATTCAATCGTTAAATAACTCGGAAATTATTAATGTCGTAAAAAAATCATATAATTAAATTTTATTTTATTTTTGAAATAATAACGCAACTTGAGAAGAAAAGCAAAAATAATAATAATTTAAAAATTAACATTAATATGGATAAATTAATTTATTAATAATATTAATCTTAAATCTATCCATTCAGGCGACTCTATATATTTTATAAATATATAAATAGAATACATAAAGTTATTTATAATAATTTTGAATATTTGCGAATAATTTTAAAAATTCTAATGATGTATGATAAAACATGCTTGCATAGTCATCAATCATTCCAAAATATTTTTTATTTTCTATTATATATAGATAAATATGGAAAATAATTAGCATATAACTTGGAAAATTTACTATAATATTTAAATTTTCTATGGGAATTCAAAAAATTTTATTTATTATTACTTTGATAATGTTTTCGATACATAGAGAAAAAATAGAACTTATACAATAATCTATATATACAACAATACAATAATCTCAATGTAAAATTTTGATTAAACAATTTATCATTTATCAATCATATCTCGTATTTGTTCAATTCTCTGTTTAAATTTTAGCAAAAATTAAATTATACATATTTACATATTCCATTATTTAATAAATATTATATATATATATATATATATATATATATATACGTATAAAATAAATATACTTATTATACATTAAGTATGTATTTCATAAAAATATTATTTTTTTTTAATAATCAGGTATAATAAATGTATGCTACATATATAAATCAAGAATGTAATATAAGTACACATTTCGATAGATAACATATAATAAGAAATTCAGACAATTTTAAGATAATATAAATAGAGGTTAGATATGCATCTTGCCGTTTATGTCATGAGAAAAACAATTTTCCAAGTATAACAATTTCTTTATATATTTAAAATTAAAATAAATAATTAGATGACATTTCTAATCAGCATTGCAGTTTTAGAATTTTGTCTAGATCAATGATTATCATACCAAAGTAAAAAGTGTAAGAATCTTATTTCAAAGATCTATGAATCATACAAAAAAATTATTATTCTTCACCACTTTTTCAAAATCTATTAAATATTCAACATTAAACGGTTAAAATTTATTACGTGTAGCTTATGCATATTATATTAAATAAAATTTTTAAACAATATACAAATTTAGCTTATAAAAATATAATACGAGTACGAATCATTACTTTTTAAGAAATTGTATAATTAAATCGTTTAGAATCCTTTATAAGTGCGAAAAGCAAGAATTGTGCTGAAGAGATACAGGCAGGTATTTATTAGACCGCAAATCTAAATAAAAATCAATAAATTATTTTTAGAATACAGTCTAATATATAAGTTATATATAATTATTATATATATATAATTATAAAATAATAATATAAATAATATAAATAATAATATAATTATATATATATATATATATATATATACATATATATATATATATATATAATTAAATTTGTATTAAACATAAATTTAATATATATAATTAATCTAATGCGCAGATTTAACTTAATACGGATTCATCTTTCATAATTTTGCAATAAAAAATTCACATATGAAAGAAGTTATTTACAGCTTATTGAATTCGTGACATCTTGTAATGTACAAATTCACAATTCAAATATAAATTATTATTTTATTGCTTATGATATTACATTTTATTATTATATTATAATTTCAATTCTTTAAATTAATTAAGAATTTGATTTTTTATGAATATTATATTTTGTACTTACAGATGCGCCTAATAACAATTCGTAGTTATAATAACGCTTATAATTAGTAATGTGTATCAATAGCGTCAATGAGGCCGCAAATAATAATCCAAGTGCAATGGAATGATAAAGGAGTTCCTAAAAATTCACAACTTTTCAATATGACAATAAAAATAATGTTGCATAATAAATTTTGATTAAAACAATTGTTTTCTTAAGCTTCCCGTTTTTTAATATTATTTAAATAAGTTTTAATGTAATTTAATAATGGTTAATTAATGGATGATTTATTTACAAATATATATATATATATATTTACAATATATATATATATACATATATATATATATATATACATATATATATATATATGTACAGGGTGGTCCTGAAATAGTTGGTCAAAATTATGGATTGGATTAGGCTCGTCATAAAGATGAAAAAAGTTTCCATAAACATTAGTCCAAAAACGCATCTCGCAGAAGTTACGACTTATTTAATTATTAATACCTGATTCAGAAAAATGGAAGGTCATGAAATAAATTTATTTTTATTTACGGAAGTTGTTGAAAATGTCCACCATAACTAAAATACACGCTTTCAAACGTCTAATCATTGACTGTCTAACACACTCAAAGATTCCTGGCGTATATTTTACAATTTCGCAACTGTTGATAATGCGATCTCATAACTCCTCTACATTATTGATTGGAGTTACATAAACAAAAGTTCTTAGGTGTCCCCATAGGAAGAAATCTAGAAAGTTACAATCCAGGGAACTCGAAGACCATGGAATTGATCTACCTCGTCCAATCCACCGATCGTGTATTTAGATTCTCTGGCAGTTCTGCTGAAATGCGCGGGCGGATTAATTAAAAAAGCATAAATTATAGTAAGTATGATCAAAACATTGAAAATATTTATTCTTTGAAATTGATAATTAAATAAGTAATTTCTGAAGGATGCGTTTTTGGACTAACGGTTATACACACACACATACACACACACACACACACACACACACACACATATGTACTTACGTAGATTGTTTTAGATATAATAGATGCAGTAGAAAGAGACATCAAACAACTGAGAAGAAGGATGAAAGTACTAATCATAAAGGTAACTGTTATGACAAGAAAGAAACATTGTGGCGCAAACCGAAGATAAGTATTAAATTCGTTACCAATGATCCCTACGCAGACTATGCCTAGTGCCTGTTAATAAGAAATGAAAATACCAATTATATATAAGTGTAGAATATATAAATATAGAAAAATTGTATATAGATGCATAATATATAAATATTATATATAGATATATAATATTTATTTCTATAAAAATGGTCATAAATTACACACGACTTGTACTAACAATTATACTTATACTAATAAAAAAAATTATAAAATATATTAACCTAAATATAATAAAATATTTATAGAATTCAGATTATTATGCCTATTAACATAAATAAAGATAAATGATTATAGCCAAAAGCGAGTTTTATCGCGCGCGTGATAATGTGAATATTATATAAAGATTACAAGATCCCCTTATTATTAGATATAGAATACCTTTCGTAAATTATATACACAAAACTAAAAATAATATTGATTGATTGATAATTTCATTATTTAAACGACAAATATTCATCTTAATGAAATATGTGCGTTATGAAAATTGTTAAATTTTAAAATTATTTGTGTATAGAATTATACTACTGCGGTTAAAAAATTGTTAAAAAAATTGTATTAAAGTAATTGTATTAAAGTAATTGTAAAAAATTATCACATTACTAATTAATTAAAACAACTGCTTTTAAATTCCTTGTTTATATAATATTTTATATATATAATAAAATATATTAATATATAGAGATACTTTACTTGATATAGAGATACTTTACTATATCATAAGAGAATAATAATGAAACAAATGAATAATTAAATGTAATAATAAAAGTGCATACCAATTGCAGAAACTTTAAAATGCCATTCCAACTTTTTAAATAGCCAGTATTGATGACAATCATTGACGAACTGGTCGTCATTGTCTGTGTTCTAATTGTCACGGAATGAGACATTGTTGCCTTATTTTTCCAATTCTGAAAAAATCAAAGATAATTTTCTTGTCAACATGTTTCTATATATGTTTATCGTAATATATCAAGAGATGTTATTCAACATACATACACACACACACACACACATGCGCGCGCATACTTGCACGCACGCACATAAATAGAAATGTTGGCAAGTGTAAGAGATAGATATTATAGATAATATGAATAATATATTATACGAAAAAGATAATAATTCCTGGAAGAATTTCTCTTACAAATAATATTAATTTTTTTTTGATTGTGCACTTTTTTTCAAATAATATTTAATTGGAGACATTTTTTTAATCCACAAGCATCATAAATAAATAAAGCATTCTATTATAAAATATCCTTCGGTGGTTTTGGAATATCTTGACACGCCCTGTAAATTCATCTACAGTCGGTAATATAATGTATAGAGACTTTTGAATTTACTTTTAAAAAAAAAATCATGAGACCAAAATGAAAATATTTTAATGTATATTCTAATAATAAAATATATTAAAATAAAAGAGATATAGAGAAAGATATTATAAAGAGAAAATATTCTAATTCTATATTTTTTATAAATTTTTATTAAATTTTATTGATTTAACATTTAACATTTGATTTAACATTTTAGTTAAATATTAGATAAAATCGACATTAATAATTTTACAAATTGTATTAAATTTTTTATGCATAACAACTATAATATTATACAGAACTTTTATAAACAAAATAAAAAATTAATTAAATATAATTTTATAACTACAATATATTATAATTATTTCTTGTGAAAAAAATTAGTCAATGTATTTGCGCGTATATATATTTACTGTAACAAAAATATTAAAGAATTAATGATTTCGCGATAAGAATTATATACATAATATTTTGCATATTATTTCTATCAGTTACAAATTTTTTAATTCATTAACACTTATTAATAAATTATCAATATCAATTATATATACGTATAAAATACACATAGAGTATGAGAAATTCATAAATGAAAAATAAGAAGAATAATAATTGTGACCTATTTTTAAAAAATTAATAATAGTAATAATAATAGTGCATGTATGTATGTATATATGCAACAACAAATGTTTTGCAAAAATAAACATGATAGTAATATTATATAAATAAGTATTTAAATTTTTAATAACATTAATCTTCTAATCGTAAATATATTCTTATTTTGAATTATTTTTGTTGAATTAAGAAGAATATTAAATTTATTCCTGTCTTGAATCTAATTGTAAATATAATTTTGCAAGATTTACACATGTACATTGTGAGGAAAAAATTTTACAAATTTCATAAAAGTAAAACAGAAATAAAGATAGATATATGCAACATACATATATACATAAGAGATAATGATTATATTATTAAAAAATATTAAAATAACAATAATGATTAAGGAAAATTTGGAAAGTATAATGAAACATCGATAGAAAGCGCACCGCCACTATTAAACTGAACATCATTTGTAGAGAGAGAGTCACAGGTTATTTTTAAATATGCAGAACAAACATACGTACATGTACATATATATATATATATATATATATATATATATATATAAATAAATTATGTATAAATCAAATTCGAAATTAAATAAAATGATTTCGATTAAGATTGAATCTTATCTCCAGCTCGACTAATTTTGGTTTCATTTTCATAGAAAAATTACAGAAATTATTTTCTACAAGATTCTATACAATGTGTCGTTGATTATATTTTATCATATTAATATATTTTGTTTACATATAATCTTTTATTATTATATTTCTACTTTTACATTTTTATTTTATTACATTATACCCTATAAATTGTTAATTCTTTTATGTTTCTCAAATTATTCAATCTACTATACTAATAGTAAATTAAATTTAAATTAATTTTTGCCATTAATTTTGCAGAATTGAGAGAATTAGGGGCAATATCTAACGTATATTATATTATATATTGTTTATTAATTATGACGTCAATAAATCTGATTACTATGTTAGTTTTACTCATACTATTAAGAATTATAAAAAGAAAATATTAGTGATTGACAATTATGAGCTTTTTAAACTTTTTTCATAATATAAATTCATCATTTCATAATATCGTACAAAATTAGAAAAATTGTTATAAAAATAATAAAATTCCTCTCTCTCTCACAATGAATAATTAATCAAGATGCATGAGATTATTATAAATGACATAAAAATGATATGCATCATCCGAAATAACTGCACTAACCTGAAAAGAGTACGTTGTCGTACGTTGGCCAACGATTGACTGAAGCGCTGCTCTCTTTCAGCGTAATATCAAGAATGACGTCACTGATGATATCATACATTCACGCACATTTTTAGATACTTAGATATACATATATAGTGCGCTACGCACGATATATATATATACAATATATATATAAACTAATTTTTTGTTTTAATAACTCTCAGTGTGCAACATAAATACACCTATACATGTATTAAAGATCATCTATTTAATAAAAAATAATAAAATGTGAAAAAATATATTTGTACATAATATATTTATACATACTTACACATGCATGAAGTCGTATAGAGTAATAAGAATAAAAATTTTTAAAAAATGTTAGAAACATTAACAATAAAACACATCTAAATATGATATCCTTGTACTTTATTTAGCGTATAATGAAAAATAAATAAAATTGAAGAAACGTCAAAAAAAATGCAAATATATTATAAAAATAAATACATATATGTGTAATATATAAATATATATGAAGTGTATATGTTATATACATAACATATGTGTAAAATTGATTCCAATATCTATAATATTATGATTCTGTAATGATAATGTCGTTGTTGTTAATGTTGTTGCGCATATACTTTGATCATTTAAAGATGTATGTGCAACAAAATGTAACGATAGCGACATCGTTATTAAAATTTATAGAACTACAGTACTGAAAAATGATACTCTATACAACAATGAAATACACAATTTCTCTCTCTCTCTCTTTCTCGACAATAAAACACACACACACACACACACACACACACACACACACACACGCACGCACGCACGCACGCACGCACGCACGCACACGCACGCACACACACACACACACACAGACAGGGTGTTTCAGAATTTGCGGATACGGACTCCACAGTATGATTGTTCGTATCAAAATAAACAACTTTTTTCTCTGGCAAAATTACATCATTTACATCAGATTCGTCATCAGCGACTGACATGAATGATATTTTCCATCCAAAATGCAACAAAATTAATTGATTTATGAAGATTTTTGCATTGAAAACCCAAATTTTTTGATCGTTCATTGATATAGTTGTCATATTAAGTTCGCCATATTGAATTTTGAAAAACCTTATTTATTTGGCATCAGAAAATAAATAATTAGCTAAATTTTAAGCTCATGCACGACTGTTTAAAGTTAAATCAATTTTGGAGCTTCGGGTATCCAGTTCAGAAAGAATGACTCATATATATATCTATATATATATATATATATATATATATATATATATAAAGTAGTTTTAAACATAATATCCACTTTAATTAATCAGTGCTATAACAAATTACAGGGCATAATTCGGGATTATCGCTCAGATCCTCTTGAGAGATATATAAAGACATTTAACATGCATTTTGTTTCATAAAATATATAATACAAAAAAAGATTATAGAGTAATATATATCCATAGTTCTACAATTAATTTTATCAAAATAAGTTAAGAATCTAGTAAATTGAAAAATAGAATATTTTTAATATGAAAAAGAGAGGATTTTTTTTAATATTTATTTTTTGCAAAACCAGAGATAAATCTGAACTTCGGAATTGAGTTTTTATAAGAATAATTAATTTTTTTATAAGTTGAAAAAAAATTAAAAAAAGGCACTGTAAACTTAAAATCACAAATGTAAAGATGAAAAGACTGATAATATTTCTTTATTTTTGATAATTTATAGAGATTAAATCTTGATTACTTTGCAAGCGTGCATGACTATTTGAAATACTATTATTTTTCTATTTTGATATAATATATTTTGATATTTTGCAATCGTTCGTCTTAATTTTATTATTAAAAACATTTGTTTATTTATTTGTTTATTTAATTTGTTTATTTGTTTAAATAAAAGTTTTACACAATGTTAAAAAGTGTCCTATTTTTCGACTCGCTAAATTCTTATAATATATTTAAAATTTATGATTTATATGCGAGAATAGCAAAGAATATAAAAAAAAACTTATGCTGCATCCAATCTAGAAGATGTGTATATATATATATATGTGTGTATATAATATTGTATGCGTGTATGTCTTATGTGTGTTTGTATGCTTATCTACATATATATTATGTATAAAGAAATATATGTATACATAAATAAAATCTTTTTTGTAATATAGTATGTAAAAATACAAAAAAATAATGTTTTAGGAAATAATATCAAAAATTTTACGCACTTTTGTATCAGATGCAAAAAAATTAATACATTGGGATCATCAAACATTTATAAATTCATAAAATTGTCAAAATTGTCATTGAAAATAGGACATATGGACATCTTAATTGTCTAAATAGTTTCAGATCATAAAATTAAGCATTAATTAAGTTTTATTAATTAATCTATATTGATTGAAAGTGATTGATAAACACATTGAGATATAAGATTCGCACATTGAGATATAAGATTTTTCTTAAAACTATTTGTTTCAACATTCTTCGAAGGATATGACCAAAGTAATGCAAGCAAAATGATGCTTCTCAAAAATTTTGCTTAAAAAATGTCTAACAAGAAATTAAATTTATCTGTAATATATTAGGTATTATAAATTCTAGTGTTATATAATAAAATAATATTTAAAATTTCTTAATTACAAATTTCAAATAAATATTAATAAGAACGAAAGTATAGTAGTGTTTGTATAGAAGATTGGATGATGGATATTATCTGTCATAAAATATAATTTATTATTTGTAACACACTACCACACATTATGTATCTTATCTAAATATGTATATTTATATAAATATTTATATTTTTAGTAATAAACACACATACATATACAAGTTGAATATAATATTCAATTAACCACGTTATATAAAAATATTGAAATTTTATAAAATTGAATTTTATATAAAAATGAATTTTTATATAAAAATCATTTTTTTAACATTCTATTCATTCTAAATAAACTGATTTAAAAAAGTAAATATCACTTATTTATATTACATGTATAAGTTTAAATAAAATTACAGATATATTCAATGATTTCATACAAGATTTTATGAGTGCAATATAATCATCTTCGAATATACAGTACTTGAATGTAGCATACCTCATTCGTTTCTGCGATTTCATTGACCCTTTTCAAAATGGTATCGAATTTTGTCCTAATGATAATGATCATGATAATCACATGTAACTAATCTTAAAAGGCACAAAATCTTTCTTTAAATTACATACGATTTGAAAAGGATCACGCCGGACTAGTTTTAAACCACCTCTCCCAGAGCTGACATTCTTGTCGAGCACAATCCTAATATAACAAAATTTTTACAAAACGGACGAAAAGTCACGATTCTAGTCATAGCGATTATTAATGTTGCATGTTCTTCAAGTAGTTCAGTTCTGGCTTCTAGGCCGATGATGTTTATTGCGTATTAGTGTTCTTCCATTCGATGTATAGAAAATAAGCCCCAGCAGCGTATGCAATGGTGTTAAAGATTCCAAATATCTAAATAAATAATATTAAATATATGTATTTTAAAAACATTTTAAATAAAAAATATTTTTTTCATCTATTAATATTTTAATAATGGGCCTCACTCCAGCAGCGATATTCGATGATGAAGTTCTGTAAGCTGTCCAAGCCGATAGCTGAGCGATAAATGCAATCATGTAAAGTACGGCTTTTATAGATGTATTTAGAAGTTCCTGAAAAAAAAATAAATATACAAAATATAATTATTTTGTACAATTAACCGTATACACATATTATCATCGATTTTAAAATCGATTTTATTAATTAATTATTTATTAATTATTAAGTATTTATATACTGATAAAAAATATAGAAGACATAATATTACATTAAATGTTAGACTTTTTCACACTAGAAAACAAAATTAATTTAAGATATAATATAAATAATATTGTGTACACACGCATCTTTAAAAAATACATCAATATTCTTAAAAACTCTTAAAAGATTAAATTATTTATTTTTAGTAGAAGAGTTAAATAAATTAACTAAACATAAGATTAAATATTTGGAAGTAAATAAAATATAACATACAATAGAGAAAAAAGTGAAAAAAATTTTGATGGCGCACATTGTGCACACACACACATGCACAATGTTTTACTTCAACTTTTTAATAACTTTCACTTACAGTTAAGATCCAGTTGATGGGCACTTTAAGTACTTCCCTGAGGGACAAAAAATATACGGCGCACCATATGAGTGTAGATATGAAGGATATTACCGCAACAAATAGAAACCAGTGTGTTGCACCTATATATGCAGGAGATGCACATGCCATACATATTATACCTAGACCCTGGAAAATGTATAAATATGTGTGAATATCGCGCATATTTTCCATTGCGCACATTGCACAATTAACTTCATGAAACAAAAATTTTTAATAATCGTAATAACAACAAGATAATTTTTTACTTAAATAATGAAGACAGCATTTGTACTAATAATAAATTAATGGTATTCAACTTTCATATTTAAATTTCAGTTAATATTTCATGTATATATATATATATATATATATATATATATATAAAATTATAAATTAAATATATAATTATACAGTGATTTCCTGTAATATTAGACTTTTTCAGCAAGTAAAATATTTTTTAAAAATAATAGAATTAAAATAAAATATGAAAAAAATTGAAACTTAACTTAAAATTTATTTT
The DNA here is from genome assembly GCF_003227725.1 of Camponotus floridanus. NCBI lineage: Eukaryota > Metazoa > Arthropoda > Insecta > Hymenoptera > Formicidae > Camponotus > Camponotus floridanus. The sequence goes on from NW_020229525.1 coordinate 1,709,890, forward strand.
ATATTTATTTATTGTATATACACATTTGTTTGTATAACAAGAAAACTATCTTTTATTACAGACTATAAGACTGTTTTTATTGTTATTTATGAATGTTTCATGTTACATTGAGTAGATAAATCGATTTAATTAGATTGAATTATTATAATAAATCTGAAATAAATCTATTTTACAATAGTATGGAATAATTTATTTAAAAAATTTTTTAAATTTAGGAAACTAAATTTATTTTTTTTGTAAATACATTAATAATTTATTTTTCTGTAAATATATTAATAATTTATACTTTTTCTTTATTCTATACTATATAATGTTACTTTCTAAAATATTAATCTAAAATTTTAATATGTTGTAAAAATTATATTAATTTAATCACAATTTTAATACAACATACACGTAAGATAATTATATTTTATATTCATATTGCACATTATATATATATATATATATATATATATATATATATATACAAAATTAGTTTTTTATAATATATTATATAAAATTTGCAATCCCGAAATATTTTCCTGCTATTTGTCGAATTATCTCATCAATTCATACAACTTAAATTATTATATTTAAAATCACTTTTCTCAAGAGAATTTCTCAAGCTTTCTATTCTTGCGTTTACAATTTTTTTGTAACCTTTTTTGCCTTTATGCGTGCGAATTTTGAAATTGATTTCTCCGCCATTATCTTTCGTGTCTCGTTCCTAATTTTATAAAATTTTTGCAAATATATATCAATTATCTTTTCGTCCTCTACCATATTATATCTTTGTTTTGAGTTTTGGTTCTTTTTTTCCAAATCATAGTCGGAGAATTCGAGAGAAACAAAATCATCAAAATACTTGTCTCGAAGCGCAATTTCGTTTCTTCCTTTGTTCATTTTTAGATTTCTTTCTTCAGTTAAACGAATCAGCGGTAATCTTTTTTCTTCCAATTCTTGTGGTACAAATTTCTTCTTTTCTAAAAGAACTTTTTTCATCGTATCTTGCTGGTGCAATTTCCATATAATATCTTTAGATTTTGACATTTTGCGTATTTTCTCTTCAGCTTCCAATTTTAATCGTTCCTCGTGCTCTCTGTGAAGTTTTATCCTTGTCATTTCGAGTTTTAATCTATGTTCTTCGTCCATTCTTGTTTGTCTTCTAGTAATAATAGTCGCGTCGTTTTGAAGAAAATTTTTCTGCCACGAAGAAAAAATTTTTTTTCTTCTTATTTCCCTCCATACATACTCTTCAAACCAATCTCCCTTTTCAAGTATATCATCCTTAATCTCTGCTGGTTCTTCAAAAATACGAAACGCGCTATTGCAATCACCAGCACCAATCAGTTTAAAGTCTTGTTTACACAATACTCGAAGTGACAAGAGAGTTATCGGCTTTTTCGATATAGTCTGCGTGAGCACCGGTTTGTTTGCTCTTTTTTCGATATCCCAAATCTCCAGATCGCCTAGACTCGTACCCATTAGAAAAATTCCCGGACGATTACTCCAGCAACATGCGGTATACGTGCAATCGGATTTTCGTCTGAACACTGGAAAGTTTAAATAATCATCTTTCCAAATAGCAAAAACGTGACCGCCCATCGTCAGCAGAATGTCCGAAAAATGCGGTGATCGTAAAATCACTGCAATGGGACCATCATGCGCGGAAGTGCAATCTAAAAGTTTGCATTCGTTTACACCGGACGTTTCCACGTCGAACATCTGGCTTTCCCAGGTGCAGCAAGCGAAGTGTCCTTGCGCCGTACCAATCCACAATCTCTTCGTGTCATTTTTATCCATAAAATCTAATTCATCATGACTCTTATCGCCTTCTTGAAAAACGCTGACTGATGAAAGACATAGATAAAGAGGTGTGAAAAATGGATCGTTATGAGGTCGAACATTCAATCGATACGTCGGTCGAAAAAGTTCATCAAGATTTTTGCAATCACTTGGCTTCAACTGGGAGATAATGGAGTACCTTAAAAGATCCCATATAGCAAGGGTACCGTCTTCGGAAGTTGTCATAAACTGACAACTCGAACAAGTGGATAATTTCGTTAATTTTCCGGATGGTTCTATCCTGTAATTACTAGGAAGCCATTGTATTTGACGAATTGGCAGCTCGTGCGAATGATCTCGATCAGACATTCCCGCTATTGGTACGGTAACATCTTGAATAAAAAACTCGAGTTTGACATTTGCTTGATTTTCTATTTGTTCATGAATATTCCAAATGATTACTTGTCCGGACGCGGAACCGCCGATTACAAAATCACCGTTCGTTGGACAAAAGGAGATGCAATAAATTTCCTGGTCGCATCGCAATAACAATCGTGGTCAAAGAGAATCGGTGAGAGACCACAATAATACTGTCGGTTCCGTTTTTGACACAAAGTTATACTCGATATTTGACGAAAATTGGGTGACTTTGTGTAATGGTACGGTGACATAAGAAATAGCCACATAATCATTGAAACACGGATGCCAAGAAACATCGGAGATAACCTTTCCTATCGTCAAATTCAAATAAACAAGGGAGACTCGTTCCACATAAGTAATCTCATCTCGCAGCCGAATTGTTTCAAATTCTTGCCGTGCAAGCGTCTCAATATCGTCTATGTGTACATTTATGACTGTATTATAGCATACCGCATCAATCATTACTTTTGCGTGATCTTCCAAAAAGAGTGCTAATAAGCTTTGGTTCTCTACTGGTTTCTTTTCCACTTTGATATCAAACATCTCTTTAGTCTCTTCGTTTTCTCTTTTCTCTTCAAACTCTTCCGACTTTCCTTCGACTGATTCTTTTTCCTTTTCTCCAAATTCACTATTATCAACATCCAGCTTTAGAGTATCTTCATAGATATATTGAGTCCAGGCGTTCTTGGGATAACCGGGATAAGTTTGCACTTGGATTTCACGAGGCTTAAAGTGTGTTTGGATCATCCTAGAAATACATTTCTTGTCAACATTCTCGAATCTCTCATATGGAATTAATTCTACGTAACTATCCCAAGATTTCTTCGAAAATCTGTCATGGAGGTTTCGATTCAAACCTAAAGACTTAATTGGAAGGCATACTTGCATCTCAAAGAATTCTCTCGTATTTTTGATCACATTTCCATCTAATGCCGTTTCACTTCCGAGAGACTTCCAAGATCTACCAGTCCTTTTGATCTTCTGGATAATCTCATTCCAGATTCTTTTGCTAATGTCAGTGTTTCTTTTTGCTATCACTGACTTTGCATCTTCCGTCAAGCAGATGACAAAATCGCAAGCAATCAATCGAGTTGATGAATAACCTATGAGGAAAGTATCGCCGCTATAAACTTCAATCTTATCTCGATATGGTTCCAGCGATGAGCCCGTTACATTGGCAAATCTTAAAACAGCTTCTCGTGACACATAAGCCCAAGGATATTCGAGAAATACATGTTCGCCCACTAAACAACCTAGTTCTCGTTGAACTTCAGGAGGGAGGCTAATGTGTTGCACATTTTCAATATTTTCGTCGTGTAGAATCCAACTCGATCGGCATTTTACTACTTTCGTCAACATCATTCTCGCGGTTCGTAACGACAACAAATAATAATGAGAACAGTTTAGTCACAAACGGTTCTTCATATCGATTAAACAATACTATTTACTATGGTTTCCAAGAAGATTTCACAGACACACACACACACATATATATATATATAATCTTCCATTAGTTGTCATAAAAATTGAAAAAAAGAAATATATATATATATATATATATATATATATATATATGTAAGCAAATATCTATTCTAATCGCTATAATAATAGCTATAATATTTTATACTATAAATAAATGTATTTGCGTGTTATTTAAATTGTTTACATTATTTTACATATGTTTTAAAGATAATAATATATATATATATATATATATATATATATTAATGATAAAAATTATATAACTCATAAAATAAAGCGTTAAAATAAAGAACGTTGTATTAGTATTGTAACTACTGAAAAAAAATAAATAAACTAATAAGAAAGAAAATTATGCATTCGTTATGCAAAATCTAAAATGATGCTTTTGTACAATGACAAAAAAATATATTTTTATGAAGATCTGTTCTCAGAACAAGCGATATTATAATATGTGAAGCCGATATAGAGATAACAGACATCGCAAAGTTAATGAGAAATCTCAGTAACCTATATCTATCGATTTACATGCGTAGTTACAGTTAAACGTCCTACTAGTAACAGTCTACTATACTTTGCACCTTTATCTATTGTTGTTGTGTAATCATACATTACTAATTAATTGAAATTATAAATAACTGCGCATAGAGGAAATAATGTTGCATACTTTGTGAAAATTATGCAATTTATTTTAATTATTTATTATTATAATATTTGTTAATATTTATTTGTTGATGTAATAACAAAAATTTTTTAAAATTTTGTTTATTTTTTTCTTTTTTTCCTTTCCTTTTTTTGTCATTTTTTTTCTTTGTGTTTTCGATAACATTTTATAATATAAAATTTTTGTTAAATCTTCTTTCTGTTGTCTTATGACAAAAGAAAGTTCCTACAATAAAATTCACTTACCAAAAGAATTAAACTTATATTCGTAACTTATACTCGTAAACTTCCAGAGATACGATATTTAGACTACTAATATCGAAGAGTAGTCATTTACAATTATATAGAGTAATATATATATATATATATATATATATATATATATTCATATAGTATTCATATAGTATTCATATTCATATATATAGTTGTAAATGACTGCTCTTCGATATTAGCAGTCTAAATATAATATCTATATGGAAGTTTACGAGTATAATTTTTCCCTAAGTTTATATATATTATAGATTGCTACATATTTTATATATCATATTTTAATTTGATGGCAATTATTAAAATATAAACTATTTTTATATATAGACGAGTATTAATTGATAGTTATAGATAAGAACCGATTAATATTCTGGATTAACATTCTGTCCATTAATACAGTAATTATATTCTGTCCAATTATATGGTTGCTCTATTTTCATTTAAAATCACTGTTAGCAGTCTAGGGATAATATATAAAAGTTTCTCTGTGATTTTATATTTTATTGAGATTTCTTGCCATTCATTTCATAGACTTTTTCTTGATTTTTATTATCATGCTTATCAGGTATTAAATTTTATATAATTTAGTAATAAAAAAAAAATATATATATATATATGTTTATATACTCTTATATACTATCATATATCATTTTGTGCATACACACAATAAAATGGAAATAACACTGAAAACATAAAAATAGATTTAAAAAAATTAGATATGAAAGATATAAATAAATTACTGATGATGTAAATTATGATACCGATGAATATTTTTTACTTTTACCAAAACAATTTACTCACATTCAATAAAGCTTATTACGTTGACTTCGATAACGAGTTATAATAAATGTTTAAATTTATATAAACTTATTGCGAAATTAATTATATTTAGTTTTTTAGAAGAAATAATATACACTATTTATACAACTAAGCGCATATATATATATATATATATATATATATATATATATATATACACACACACATGGTGTCCCAAAATTCATAATCAATCTTTCAAAGACAGATTCCTGGGAATCTTTGGAGACGATTTTTTCTCAGCGAAAATGTCGATAAAGGCCATCATTTTTTGCATGTTCCCGATTTTTGTCATCATATACCTTTGCAATTAAGCCTTAAATTAAAACTCAATTAAAGTAAATCTCTATTTAAAATTAATCGAAGAATGTGGTTTTGTTAATATTTTATTTCTACAAAGCTTAGTTTACAAAAAAACCCTTATTTCCAATCACTTATAATTCGAAAATTATTAGTGCCTCGACATTTTCGTTGAGGAAAAATCGTCTCCAAATGATCTCAGGAATCTGTCTTTGAAAGATTAATTATGAGTTTGGGACACCCTGTATATATATATATATATATATATATATATATATATATATATAATAAAATATAATTATAAAATAAAATTATATATATATATATATATATATATATATATATAATAAAATATAATTATAAAATAAAATTATATATATATATATATATATATATATATAATTATATATATATATATATATATATATATATATGTATATATATAATTTTATTTTATTAAATATTATTAAATAATTCAATTTTAAAATAAATATTTTGCTAAATTAAATTTTAGCTCGCATTATTTTTGACACATTACATAAAAAATGATTTAGAATCTCTAAAAATGTTCAAAAGTTGCAATTTTTTAATATATAATGATGCCTATGTTAATTATAATAGTTCGTATTACTTGTATCACATTGACAATGAAAAAAAGTCATTCATTTTTATTCTTGGCATAATTTGCAACCTATATTTCCACGTATGCGCACAGATACATAAATAGTTATGACATGAGTATATCGATGATGCATTATGTAGCATTATTATGTCAGCAAGGTTATATGAATTTGCTTTTACTTTGCATGCAATTCTCAATAATGAGTAATCCTAGGTATTAATTATTATAGTTCAAGAATTCGGCAATCAATTTGTGAGCAATAATCATATAGCTCATAACAACTACATAAACTCTATAGTAATTAAGTTTGATGAATATTTGATCAATGGTGATATTTTATCAATCTAACATTGTTTATCACAAGTTATGTTAGAAATATAAAAATTTGCTTTTTTTATCTATAAAAAATATGTACAGAAATTATAAAAGAAACAAAAATTAAAAGAAAAGCTTAAAAGTGCAAAATATTGTTTTGATTTTTATAAATTTTTTTATATGATATATAGTTTTATATATGTACATAGTTTTTTATACATTTATCAATTAAATTAAAAATTTATTTTTAATTTTCAGTGATAATCTAGCGACTGTAAGCAATACAGTGCACAATGCATATTTAAATAATAATAAAGAAACCACTCCAATATCAAAATTTAAATCAACTTTAAGGATTATTTACATCGATTCTTGGATTCGAGCATAGATAAAAATATGTTTTCTTCTGTGATATTATGTAACTACAATACAACTCTATAATATATATATATATATATATATATATATATATATATATATATATATACACAACTTCATAATAAATTCGAGTGTTTATAAATAGATTATGCAAAATTGCACACATATACAAAATAAACTATATAATTTTATTATGTAAAACATTGCATATTTTAACAATAGATGTTATTTAAAAAAATAAAAAGTTCTGTATTTTAGTATCGTATTTCAATTAGTATATGTATTTTAGTATTAATAAATATTTTATAAACTTTATTACATGAATCTAAATGTTTTATGATTATTTAAAAATGTATACATGGATTTTTTCATGTAAAAATATAAATATAGATAAACCTAAATAAATTTTCTTATGTAAAATTATATTTCTAAATGTTTAATTTTGACTATTATTTGCTTGCAATAGTCAAAATCATCAAGTGTAAAACATTAAGAAGATTAAATCAATCTACAAATCGACAGTTGAAGTCAAATTTGATAAGCAATAATAATATGATCTTTTCTCTCTGACAATGTAAGTTAATTATCACAATTCGATGAATAAAATTGTTATATACAATAAATAAATATAAACACACATATTGAAATGAAATGAAAACATGTTGAAACTTGCGAGTAAAAAATTAACAATTATCTAACAACTAACTATGCATTAGCAGCTACTCATCTCATATTAATATTACATACATCTTTTTCGCATTCTTTCGCTCTACTATTCGAGCACTTATCAATGATACTTTTTAATCAAATGCTATATGATTTAATATAACACGCGAACATCCAGTAGTGACGTGTTTGTCAAATTCGTGTGGCAAGATGGTCGAAGAGTTAAAGGATACATTCTCAATGAGACATTCCGATATTGTTGTCGCAGCAATATCGGCGCGGCGCTGATGGTACTGATTGTGACTATGAGACACTCTCCGTATAGTACCGGTTGTCTGGATGAACATGTATGGTCATCGTGTGCGATCTAGCATAGTGAGATGCGTAATATCGAATTCATCTCTATCTAAATTCTCGTTCGTTATACACTTAATCATTTATTATCGAAAACCGGTTCTTTCTCGCCAAACATTCCACTGTTTTTCTTGAGGCAAAAAATTCGATATCATAATGTTTTTTGTAATTCTGCGATTGCATGCCTAGCTCTTCCATATCTTTCACGCTTCATTTTCTGCACAATTTTTGGAATAACTCTTCAAAATCTTGTTTCTCTCGATTAACTCTCGTTATATATCTGTTTTTTTAATTATTATAAAATAATTAAAATAATCGTTAGACGTAGTTTGAATTCAACAGGAGCCTATATATAATATTTTTAGCATGTACTTTATGTAAAAATTTATGTAAAGATTTATGTAAATATTTATTATAAAGAAATATCAAAGATTTTCAAAAATATTTTGTTGTATGTAGCTCTCAATTTCAAAAATCAATATTTCTTATTGTTAAATCTCTAGATCTCTAGAATTTGTATAGAATATCTGTCTTTGATCAATTAAAAAGACGAATGTTAAGAAATATTTGATTAGAAGACACTATATGCTGGGATTCCTTTTTTATATTCAAAATTAAATACTACGGTTAAACACTAAATTTTTATTAAAATAAAATGAACTAAAGAATATAAGGCTTATATCTCTTGAAGCTCTCTTAAAAAAGTGCATTACATTAAACAAATATTTTTCAATCATGATTATATCAAATATTTTTCAATCATAATTATATTAAATTTTCTTTATTTGTAAACCGAAAATAACAGATAAAAATTTCTTTTATAAATATTGTACATATAATAGTATAAAGTAAAATTAAGTAAGAAAGAGAATATTTCATTATTGTCATCTATAATAATTCATAACCGAATTCAATAATCGAATGATATGCTGTAATAAAAATCATTCACATAACTGTTTTCTACATTCGCACTGCAGAAGAACGATAAAATTGAATTTCCTACACGTTAAATCATTAAATTACTCGATAACTACTTCAACTTGACAATCAGCTTCTCATATAGAAACCCCACTATTTCATACATCTCACTTTTTATTTTATCATCAGCATACATACATATATACATATATACATACATACACACATATGTGTGTGTGTGTGTGTGTGTGTAATCATAATTTTTATATCATTAATATCTATTTTTAATTCCTGCATCTTGTCTTTTTTACAATTTTTTTAAAATAATGCATTTACTAATCATCTAATATTTAACGATCTTCTTATGCATGTGCGATATTTATGTACACACAAAGAATGCTTTAATACATATTCATATATATATATATATATATATATATATATATCTCAATTTTACCATACCAATTTTATGTTAAGACATTTCCTTTCCTCTCCCCATATATAATATTTGAAGAATGTAAGTGCATCAGTTATGGTATATTAATCTGTCAATTAAAAATATCAACAACTTTAGAATAAATGAATAAAATATTATTTCAATTAATTATTGATAAATCAGAGAATTTAAATCATTGTGTTAATATATTTTATTGCACGGCGCCAAAGTTTACGTATACGACGTATACTTATTATACTATTAATTAGACATCCTACACTCTCAAACATTAAATTATAAACATTGATTGTAATACATTTTAATGTGAAATAGTAGTGATGAGTATCGGTGATTAAATAAAAATTAATATGGATTTTTTGTTTAAAACAAGTGATTAGTAAGAAAAGAATTAAGGAAAAGATATTAAAAATAAATAAATCAAGTTAATATTATACATTTTCATTACCGATTAGAATATTTTTGTTAAATAATTGGTTCACTAATGAAAAAAAAGCAATTGTTACAAGTTATTTTAATTATAATACAATAACATATAATGTTTAAATAACGTATATGACAAATTAAAATCAACGTAACATTTTATATTAAATATGATATATATATACAATATGTGATATTTTGACCAATTACAAAATAAAATAAAGTTTTATATTGTTTCTAATTTCAAAAGTTATTTAAAAATTTAATTGATTAAATATTAAAAATTCGTTACTAACTACATCTAATATTAAAGTCAATAAGAAATAAAATTTCATTATATATAACACCTTATACAATACGTACAATATATACAATACGTTATAATTTTAGTTTGATAGCAAAAGAATTTGCAAAACTTTCGAATACATTCATTACTATTTCTTTCACTGTTTACGGTATAAGTGTCACTGGCTATGTAAAGTCACATATGCTTATAAGAATAATTTCGTGTTAGATCAATATACATTCCTTTCTACTTTTATCGATCATAAATAATATGCAACCTTGTACTTAAGGCAAAGAAGAATATAAAGATACATAATCTGAAAGTTAAATGAAAATAACGCTTGCCGACTTGATTGTCTTTAATATCAGAGATAATAATAAGACGATACATCTTTGATGATAAAAGATGATATTCGAATAAAAATTTGCAAATATTTTGTAACATAATATATGTGATATAAACACATCCCATACACATATCAGTCACATTGTGTTGCATTAATAATTTTTTTTATAAGCATTGCTTCATAACATTTTTTTCATAAATTAATATAGATTGAGAAAGACAGAACAATTTACAAAAAAGAATATTCCTTACAAACATAATTTTTATACTTTTATAAAAATTAAAGATTTATTCATCTACTTTTCAGTCTATTATTATGAAATAAGTAATTAAAACATATGAATATATATATATATATATATGTATATAAATATATATATATATATATATATATATATTTTATATACAGTAAATTATGTTTGAGCCTTTTCTAGAAAATTACAATCAAAATTGTGCAAATTTGTGCATTCAAGTTAATAGCGGATTTTTAAAATATTTTCTGTAATTCTATATTGATGACTTCCAATTTTAGAATATTATGAAACATACATGTTTCTTTACGTTTAAACAAATTAATGTTACGGTTTTTAACTTATTGTCAAAACAATTATAAACATTTAATTCAAATTAAAAATAATAACAAGTCGCAATCATTATTTAAATTCGATTTCGGATAAATAAACTAATATAATATTGTGATATCAGAAACTCTTTTGTGATATTAGAATATTTTCTACCTGGTAAAGGTAAAATGTTTTTGTTAACTGCTCCGTAAGAAATACCGTTACGCGGTTTTGCCACTGTAGGTATTCAACGTATAAGTTAGCTGGTCGCATGACGTTATGATGACGTATACTCGTACATAGTGGATATGTACTTTATTGAAAAAATGTCACAAAATATTATGATGTATTTTTACTCTTTTTTTAGTCTTCTTTTTTTTACTCTTAATAAATATAGTATATAAGCTTGAAGAAATAGATAGATAGAAATAGAGAAATAGAGAGATAGATAGCTAGATAGATAGATAGATAGAGGGGGGAGAGGAGGGGGAGAGAGAGAGAGAGAGAGAGGGAGAGAGAGAGAGAGAGAGAGAATGAAAAGAGAATTAGAGTACCATAGTAATATATTAATTTTGTATCTATACAGAAGTAAATTTTCTATATATTTTTATTACATTTTTATAAACCTAAAATAAATCAATTTTTTTCCTATATACCGTGTTACTTAAAAGTATATATCTGAACGAAGAAGGTGCCTCATCTTAGAAACTTAATCGTCATCTTTAAAATAATCCCGTTAGGAATATACATGATTTCATTAAGTTTCTATCATGATCGGAAACCGTCCTAGAAATCCTTTCGTATCAATGTGTTTTCATAGTTTAAATCTCCTTTGCAATATCAATAAATCTTCTTCTTTTAATTTGATTTTTGTCTTACAATTAGAGAAGGGAAAAAAGTCATAACAGTCTAAATCAGGCAAGTAAGAAGACAAGATGTTTTTAGAAATTAAAAATACATATGACGCGGTAATAGATAAAAGAAATCTAAAGGATCGATTTTTTTCAATGGCAAAGAATAATGAATACACTAATGAAGACACAAAACAATTTTTACTACTTTCAATAATGGAAGAAACATTAGGGTTACTTCCATTATTGTTTATTTCTTATTATTATGTATTAATTCCTTCTTATGCTCTTAAAAAAGTTACTTTAAAGATTTCAATTAGGACTATTTGAGTGAAACAATTTTTTCTGAAACATTTGAAAAACTTTAGGATAACATTTTGTAAATTATTATGCACAAATTATATATATACATACATAATATGGATGTATATGTATATTATATATATATATATATATATATATATATATATATTTTATGTGTATGTGTATATTATATGTATATGTATATTATATTGTACTTCATAAATTCAATTGTATTTCATAAATTTTAGTAAAATGCAATAAGAATGCTGCGTGCAAAGGAAATGTAAATTTTATGAAGTTAATGATTAATGAACATTATACATGCGCGTACACATATACACACGCACACACAGAAAGAGAAAGACAGTCAATCAAGATTTTTAATAGTCGAAGATTATTAATAATAATAGTGTATACATTTCAGTTGAAAAAATATTCTAAATATGTGGACATTGTGTGAAGAATATTTATAACAGCAATAAATAACTAATTGTAATTAAAATAAAAAAGGCACAACAAAAATATAAAGTAAAAAAATAGAATTAAACACATCTTTTCTCTTAAACAAATATTCAAGCGATAATTTGGAAATTGCATGCAAACATTTTGTTAAAGCAATTAAAAGAATATTAAACTTTGTTCGCTCTATCAAAAACTATAACATATAAGGTTTTATTTAAAAAAGCAAAAATAATTGTTAAAAGTATTTTATAGATTCTTCAAATCGAATTTCACATTGGTGATAATTATTTTCTATAATCATCGCGGTTGAAGACAAATATTTAGATCGAGATTATTGAAAGCTTTTACATAGAGTACCGTGGTTCAAATTGAATAAATTAATCAAATTTTTTTCTAATTCAATTGTGCAGAAGATAAGAACATAAAACGTTATCAAAGTCACAACAATTCTGATTATATACTTCATATATGTTCGTAAGGTAAGTAGGCGGTATGCGATTAGTCCTTGGCATATTTCTGCTATTGAAGTGATGCTTAAGTGTAAACGATATTATTTTAATTCTGAAAACGAGTGAAAGCATCAAATATTGTTAACCTTTTAATAGATATCATAGATAACAAGACTAAAGAAATTGGACTCATAGAAAACAATAATCTGCGCGAATAATTAAGTGATATAATTGAATTGGCAACATTATTGAATTAATTGCAAAAAATACACACACAATAAAAACATTAACTTTTAGATTTTTCCTTGTCGGCAATAAACAATTTTGTGTATTGAATTATTCTATTTCATTTTTATTATACAATACAAATTTTAATTTTATTTTAGTAAAATGCATCAAGTGCATTACATAGAAAAAAAGATTTTCTCTACAGAAAATTGACAATATTAAAACTATTTAATACGTACAAAGAAGAAAAATATAGAATTAAATATTTAAAAAAATCAAGAGGAATATCGTTTATCGAATTATGTGAATACTCTGTATATTGTGATATAATAATCAGTCAAATTTTAATTTGACCGAATTTTTAAATTTGATTTTTGATTGAATACGATCACTATAAAAGTATAACATTGCGATTGAAATAAACAATAATAATGTAGATGTAGCATTATGTAACATTACTTCGTCTATGTGAAAGATGAAATCTCTTTAAATGTATAAATGAAAGAAAATCATTTCTAAAAATCACTTCTCTTTTTCCTCGTTTGTTTGAATTATTGTCGACCGATGACTGCGAAATGCTATAAAAAACAATATGAAAATTTTTATGATGATTTAATACTTAGCGATATATTTTAAAATGTAATAATGAAGAGAGAAAATATGTGAAAACAAAAACGAGAAACTCTCGTGTCGAGCACTCTAATCTTGAATTTCATATGTTTAATAATGAAGTATTGCCAATTGGCAACATTAAATGTAAAGTATAATAGTTATATATATATATAATCATCAAAATACATATAAAAAGATATATATATATATATATATATATATATATATATACATTTTGAATTATCTATGTTTTACATTTATTTAAAAGTGAAAAAAATGGAAAAGCAGGATGACAATTAATTATGAGATCGTTAATTTTCTGATTCTTTGAGATCAGTTTATGATATATCTATTATAGTGTAACAAAGATTGTTACAAAAATATACATCAAGTGACCTTAAAATCTTCTATTATTAACTATTACGTGATAAGTATCAAATCTGTTGTAAACTAGATGTAAGCTAAAAATAGAAAATCTACTTGAATTAAAAAATTATGAATTAAGAAATATATAGAAACAGTAAATAACACAATGTGGTAACATACTGTTATATAGAGAAATAATTCTACTTTTTATCTAGATTACATTATTCTCAAATGATTAATAAATATTATATTTTTTAGATAAGTATTCTCTCTCTATAATAATTCCTTATAATATATATCTTGAAAAGATTGTTAAATATTTTTAATATTAGTTCTACAATTTGCGGTTACGCATGCATAATTTCATCAAGAAATTTTAAGATTTATTTAATTGACTAAAATCAAATCCAAAAAGAAGATTTCATTCAAGAAGATTTCATCTTTTAAATTTCTTTGAAAATTATATATATATATATATATATATATATATATATATATAATTTTAAAATTATATTTATTATGTATGTATGTATGTGTGTGTGTGTGTGTGTATATATATATATATATATATATATATATATATATACATATATATAATTTTTAAAGAATGTTGTATATATAATTTAATTTTTATTCTATATAATTCTGATATTTGTGTATGATTGTGTAATGATATTTGTGTACTCAACTGTACGAAATAATATATTAGTATCACACTACTTTTTCTATATTCGCGATAATATTCTCAATAATATCGCAACAAATATTATCAAATTTAACTTCCATTATAGTTTTTTATTATTGTTTTTAAGTAATGTAAAATAAAAATTATTAAAAAAATGATTACCATTTATTCACTGTATTTATATATTATTTGTAACTTACATTATTTTATGCCGAAAGTAAGTAATACGGCAGCAAAGGTCATGTTATTGTATGATTTTTTTCAATAATTTTTTCCGAAAACATTACTTTCTTTTATTTCGAAAAACGTTCAAATTTGTTATCGAATTGCAAATTATTATCAAACTAGATATACTAGTTTAGTATGTAAATTAGCACGGGAACATATTTAGCTCTCTCATCTCTTGACATTTATACACGACGGATCAAATAGGTAGCGAAAAATAAAACGTGTGCTTACCAGCTGCGCTAGCTTAAGGATACCGGGTATGGTCTTGAAATAAGCCGCATTCAGCCTGATGCTGGCTAGGGGATTCGGTTGACCTGGTTCCGTCTTCACCGTCGGTACTTGCCGCTGATTATTGCTGGCGTTGTTGCTAGAACCATCCATCGTCACTACGGTCTCCGACATCATATTACGCCGATCCGGACACTTAGGTTCAGCACGCTCGCATCCAGGCTCGGCTGTTACTTCTGTTCACTCGTCGTGGAGTGAAAGGCGAAGAGGAGTAAACAGATGGGGGAGCAAAATGGAGAACCGAACCGGTATCGCAGTAAAGCCGATTGCCGGACACCTGTTGTATGTTCACCACGGCCCGTGCGTACAGAGGCTTTTACCACTGCGCACTACCTACAGTATAAACAGTTTGAAGTCGCTCTCTATTCTTTCTCTCCCACTATGTTACATTGCTGCTACACAGCACAGTGCTGGGTCAATCGACGTTAATTCGATATAAGATAGATTCGTATCGAACTTACCACATCTTAGATTTGGTTGCATAGTCATTATTATGAAATAAGATAAAATTAATTGAAATTTGAAAAACTACATATAGATGAAAGTACTATTGTTTCATTCTCTCTCTCTCTCTCTCTCTCTCTCTCTCTCTATATATATATATATATATATATATATATACAGGGTGAGTCATTTTAATCAATACACTCGAATATCTCGAAAACAGCACTCTTCAGAAAGAAATGTTTCAAACAAAAATTGTAGGGTGTGAAGGGGGACATAAGATGGTAGCATTGGTTTGACCTTGGAAAGTCATTTGAAGGTCACATAAAAGTCACCTTCAATTTCTTAAATTGAACCCACTATTTTTCATTACATATTCTTGTAGCTTATCCCGAGAGCTTTCCAAAACACTACAGACAAATGTTTTTTCATTAAATACTTTTTGAGTTATAAGGCTTCAAAGTTTGCAGTACTTCGATATAAAATGCAAAATATCTCGTAAAATATTTAGTTTTCGGTAGTCTTACCCTAATACTTTTATGCACAGGATAATGAGACAAAACTATTGGTGCAAAGAAAACGCATGATTGTTTATAACAAAAAATGCATTGCAAATTACACATTTTTTATTATAAACAATCATACGTTTTCTTTGCACCAATAGTTTTGTCTCATTATCCTGTGCATAAAAGTATTAGGGTAAGACTACCGAAAACTAAATATTTTACGAGATATTTTGCATTTTATATCGAAGTACTGCAAACTTTGAAGCCTTATAACTCAAAAAGTACTTAATGAAAAAACATTTGTCTGTAGTGTTTTGGAAAGCTCTCGAGATAAGCTACAAGAATATGTAATGAAAAATAGTGGGTTCAATTTAAGAAATTGAAGGTGACTTTTATGGGACCTTCAAATGACTTTCCAAGGTCAAACCAATGCTACCATCTCATTTCCCCCTTCACACCCTACAATTTTTGTTTGAAACATTTCTTTCTGAAGAGTGCTGTTTTCGAGATATTCGAGTGTATTGATTAAAATGACTCACCCTGTATATATATATATATATATATATATATATATATATATATATAATATTAAGATTTTAGAGATATGTGACTTACTAATATAGGTAAAGCAACAATTACAGCAATCAATATTGATCATTTATGAAAAATAAAATGACATCATAGTAATTATAATATCATGTAATATCACAAAATTTCATGATTATGATGATATAAATCTTCAATAAATATTTCTAAATGTTCAAACTTAGGTTATATGTTACAAATTCTATATGTACATAAAATAATATTTCGAATTTTCAGGAAATATTAATCCGTCACTGATTTACCCTACTTTTCATTTCTGCTTGTGTAATAGCAGCGCACATAACGCCATGTTACATGCATATATTAATTTTTCTTCTAGCCGCTTCCATCAATTGGTATTAAGTTGTGCTTTTTATCCACTGTTGATAGTCTTCTTTTTGTTATCATTTTACAATGTTTTTATATAAACAATTATATATACATACGCTCGCTCGCTCGTGCGCACACGCGCGCGTGACACACACACGCACACCCGATAAAAATAAATTTATAAAGTTTAAAATAAAAATGGAAAAATTTAAATCATTTATTCTTTCTTTTCCTTTTCTCGTTAAAGTTTTCCGTCCATTAATGAAACAAAATATATAAATAAATAAATAAATAAATATATATATATATATATTACACTATAATTAAATCACTTGAGAAAATGTAATATTTATGACTTAAAATCATGCTTTTATATTGAAATAATAATTATCAGATGTTTTTATATAGTTTATTTTTACTTCTAGAGAAAGAGAGAGCGTGAGAGAGGGGGGGGGAGAGAGAGAGAGAAAGAGAAAAGAAACGTGAGATATAACTATAAAAGATATTAGCAAAAAAATATTGTATATTTCTTTTTTCAAACATGTGTGTGTATGTGTACATACATACATACATATATCTGAAAAAAGAAATATTATTTTTACACGGAAATTAGAAAAAAATATTGTGTTTAGTTTAAATTATTGCTATCGTCGAAACGAATCCATTCGAATCACGTGACAGTTAAAACGTCAATGGCTGTGGTCGGGAAGACGCTCTGGATGCTTTGAAGCATCATTCTATCTTTGTTCTATATTCCATAAGAATAAAGATAGAATGATGTTTCGGAGCATTCATAGTGCAGTCTTGACCGCAGTCAACATCACATGACATATAACTATCAGCCATCAGCTGATAAATATTAGACTCGTCAATGTCAGTCACTTTCGCAGATGTACACGTAGAAATGCATCACAAATGATACAAGAAACGTAATATCTTTTGAGTGTATTTAAAAGACAAACTTATATACTATATGTATATTATAAACCGCTCACCGCTGACAAGATTAACGTTATTGATGTTACAAGACAAAGGTTTTTGTTCTTTATATAAACAAAACATCGTGTTTTTCGTTATATTTGACGACAGAAAGAAATGAAGGGGGAAAAATCAATTGGACTGGTTTTCATTATCTAGGTACTAATCGGGTACCTTTGAACAAATCAATGGGATAAATGCGCTCCGCCATCAGCGTTATTTTGTCGAGCCCGGTGCCCGACAACAAAATGTCTCATCCCGATTACGAGCAAACCGCTCATGATCACGCTGCTTTGTTGTTGCTATTGAGACCCATCGGTATACAAATCAAGCCAAAGACAGTCAGTAGGTTATGTGAAAGGATCATTAAAGCTGGTAGCAGATTCTCCGTATCTGATTCCAGTGGCGGCACCCGGGAGATCCTAGCTAGATTCGTCAGGGAACATCCCGTGGAGAACAACGACTGGGGGGATTTTCAAACTCATAGAAGATTGCTAGGTCTGATCACATTTGGCAAGTACGATAATCAAGCAGAATTGAACGAGCTGTGTAGAGTGCACGAGACCTTGAAAGTAAAATACAGCAACACTTTATATGATTCGCGAGCTATCCTCTTTGGCCCAATCGAGTCGAATGGTCGCCACGAGCCACCATCAGGCTTCACTACGCCCAGCAATTTTAAAACGCGGGCAATTTTCTATGCAGACGAAACATGCACAGATCTGGAAACGCAAATAGCTGAATATCTTAATTTTCTATTTTGGATCTTAGAATCAAAAAGATTGGAACGTTCTAGGGAAAAGATAGATCGTGTTTCTCTTCTATTGGCTCCATTTGAAAAGAAAGATTTTATAGGACTGGATCTCGAATCTAGAAATAATAAGAAAAGATGTGTGGGCCGTATGACGAAGCATTTAGGAGATTTGTGTCTTCAAGCTGGATTACCAGCCGATGCGTTGAATAATTATAATTCTGCAGCCAACATTTTGCAAGCGGTTAATGATTGGCTGTGGTTGGGAGCAGCATACGAAGGTCTTTGTGCTGCTTCGGTATTAGTTCTTTATCCTAATATGTGCCGAAGTCTTCCATTGCAAAGAAATTCCTCTCTACAGGAAGGAAGTCCAAGTAAGCAAAGGTATGACTAATCTTTTGAAGTAAAAAATTTTACATAATCTTTTTAAGAAATAAAACTTTCTTTTTCTTTGCCTTTGTCAATTGTTATTAAAAGGCAATATTTTATTAAATTATTAAAATAAATAAAATTATTATGATAAATAATTAAAATACATGCATCATTTCCTACTTTTATTATTTGATTTTGGAATGTAAGCTGATGAATCTAATAATAATGATAATAATAATAATACATTGTAGACGAGGATCACAAGCTATTGCTACAGTTTTGCCATCTCCCCCTAGTATAGAAATAGTAAAGGCTAGCATGCCACATATTTTATTACCAGAGGAGATATCCAAGAAATATCGTGAAGCCATTGTACATTATAGTAAATATCAATATGCAGGTATAATTGAAACTGAAGCTAGTTTCAAAGCTACAAGAATCTCAATAGAGCAAAACTGTACCTTACAAGCTGCATCCTATCTAAATAATGTTGTATTGATTAATCTGCCTCTTAGCGAGCAAGAAAAAGTATGTGATGATAATACTATGCAATTTGTAGACACTTGCAAGATATAAAGGAGGCATAAAGTTATTATATAAATAACACATTTCATTTCAGATTGACCGATTCACTACATTGTCAGATTTATATACAAGCTTCGGTTTTGATAGAAAAGCTTCATTTTGTTTACGATTAGCTGCCACTCGACATGTATCACAAAATAATCCTAATCCAGATTGGCAGCAATGTTACAACTTGATGTTACAAGCTACAACCGGATTTAAATTATCTTTGGATCCTATTGATATGTCACCAGGTTATTAGGCTATAATTATTATACACATATTGGTCATGAAATTTCATAAAACTTTTTTATTTAAAAAAAAATTCTGCTTACACACTAGTTTTATCATATTTTTTAATTTAAATGCAAAAAATGTAAATACTGTTTTTAATATTAATAAAATACATATATTAATTTTCTCACACACACAGATATATATACATATACATGTATACATAAATATTTGCATTGATAAAAAAATTGTGTAATATTATTTTCATGAATCCTAATAACGTTTTCTAATAATGTTCTCTCACAGATGGACAAAGAGGATGGCCGGCTATACAGATTCAAATAATAAATGAACTTGTTGCTGCTGCAAATCGAATGGGTAATCCAGCACTTGCTACAAGGCATTTAACATTTCTACTTCAAACAATGTACAATCACTTGACATCTATTGAACGAAAAGATATCGCATTACAACTTCAAAATGTATCTCAACAGTGTGAGGGTGCACCAGTCCCTCTTGTATGTTAAAGATTCTAATAGAGAAAAAGATGTCACATATATAATTAACTGTATAAAATAAACAATACCAACAATTTATAACAGGTTTTAGATTCTGGTACTGTCATACCACCAGCTAACTTATTAAATATACCAAAGACAAAATCGTTTATTCTGAGAAACATGCAACCACATTTACAGCCCCAAAAAATAGAAAGAATAAAAGAAGATCATGGTCCATTTTTATTTACACCAATTAATTTTGGATCGTTGGAACGGAAAAATATTTCGAAAAGTAAAGTTGGTATGTGTAGTACACATTAATAATTTAATATGATATGCTTTCATTTCTCTTTCTCTCTGTCTCTTTTTACATGAAGTTTTTTGTTATAATAGATTATTTATGGGTAGAAGGAGATGTTTGTGAGATATCAATGCAGCTTATAAATCCTTTACCGTTTGAATTGCATGTATCTAATATGAGACTCTTGACAAGCGGTGTGGTATTTGAATCAATACCAGAAAGTATTAGTCTACCTGCTGAATCTGGGCCAATTGCAGTTACATTAGCAGGCAGGCCCAAGGAAATTGGTGATTTGGAGATACTTGGTTTTAGTACACATACATTAGGAGTTAAATCCAACTGTAGATTGAGACATATGGAGAGCATGTTACATCCTCAATATACGGTCGAAGTCATCCCGGCCTTACCAAGAATTGATGTTGCAACTAGTTTACCTCAGACTGCCAGTTTCAGCTCAGGCGACAATATAGTTACCAGCGCGAGTATCTCACTTTATGGTGGTGAAAGGTTCGCATTTATTATAATAAAAAATTCTTTCATTGATGTTATTATTATTTTCATGCAAGATTGATAAACATAGTTTGCTTGTGATAGTGCTGAGTGTACTATAACAATAACGAATATTGGACAAGTTCCCATTGAGATGGTCGAAGTGTCGGTACAATCTACTTTAGATGCTGTAACTGAAAGTAAAATCTTCAAATGGAGTGAAGAGAACTTAATGACACAACTGCCTTTACAATCAGGCAATAGTGCAAGTCTTACTTTATATCTCTTTGCAGCGACAGATTTTGTAGCATCTCCCATTAGAAATGGTATCACTTTTAATAATTTTCAGATTTTAGAGCTCCTTTATTTTTTGTTTCATTGATAACTTATTTTTCAGATATTACTAGCAGTACATGTCTTAGTCAACCAAACAGCTTAATGTCGCATTCAGGCCACAGCTCTCTACCATCTAGATTAAGTTCCCCGTCTCATCATATGAAAAGACAATCCGAACTGACTTCCTCCTTCAGATCAGGAATAAGTTCACACTCTGGTCATTCTTCCTTAACAAGTTCACGTTTATCAAAACTTGCAGTACCTTTGCATACATCTAATGTTATTGAGGGTCAATTGAGAATAAAATATTCAGGAGGTGCAGGCTTAACAGCTGGTTATTGCAGAACTTCGTCCGTGTTTATAACCATTGAGATGCTAGCTAGTGTGCAAATTACTAACTGGGATGTATTACCAGCTGAAACGTAAGTAAAAACTCAAACATATCTCTTAAAATTTTGTAATATTTTTTATTCATATAGTTTAGTTTCTTACAAAAAATCCATGGGTACTTTTTATTGATAAAAAAAATCTTTTTGTAACAATTTTTAGACCATTACAATTTTATCTCGTATTGGATGTGACAAATATGACAAATCACGAAATGGAATTATATTATACACAAAATAAATGTATATACATGGAAGGTAAAGAACCATGTAGGATTCCAGTTCCAGTTGATCGATGTCCTCTCAATAAATTATCTATGGTAAAATAAAATATACAATACTTTTTTAAAAGTGACATTTCAAAAAATATTGCAATATAACGTTACTATATTATAGTATTTTCTTTGTTTATAGTTAAATGGTGCTGGTGATACTAATGAACTTCAAAGAATATGTGCCGAACATATAGCTTCATTGGTTGATTTGCGTTGGCAATTACTAGGTACAGAGTCAATAGGGAAAGCAACCCTATCTGGTATTACTCTAACTCAAGATATGTTAGATTTAGTTAGAATGAGTCCTTTACAGTGGGGTATGTATATATATATATATATATATATATATATATATATATATATATATATATATATATTGCTTACACATACATGCACACAATCTATAAATAAAATTAAGATGTAATTAGAATTAATAAATGAGAAAAAATGTACTTTTTCTTTTTTAGAAATAACTATAAATGATACTATTGTAAAAGCGCAAGATGAACTATCGTGCGCCTTAGGTGAATGCATCAGTGTTGGTGTAGGGGTGTGCAACGCTCTGGAACATCCGCTAAGCGATCTTACATTGTCTATTAATTTCTATCAGGATCATCATAATGGAGTTAATAATTATCAATTAGAAACTCGACTATCCATAGCTGGGACAAATAAGGTCATGTTACCTGCTGTAAGTTACAACTTTTATAAATGCAATTCTTTTCGTGCGCGTTTTGTTCTCTATTATTCTATAAATAAATAATAGTTACAGGAATATGGCAGAGCTTATCACGAATGTCGAGTGGTATTTTTCACTGCTGGACAATATAAAATAGATATTCAATGCAGTAGTAAAGAATCTGTTCCCACCTCTCCAATACTTTATTCAGAGCTTGCAAATGCCGGACATACCTGGCGATATATACCACCCATCGAAATAACCGTCGACGATTATTAACATCATCTGCTTAAATAAATAAATAAATAAATATATATATATATATATATATATATATATATATATATATATATATAAAGAGGATAGGAAAAGAAAAACTTGACACATTGTATGATTTATTGTTGTATGTATAAAAATAAAACTTTTACTTTCTATAATGAAATTAATTGTCACATAATTCTTTTTGCAAGTATCAAAAATTATTTCCACACATGAATTGTGTACGTAGAAAAGAAAAAAATTTATTATCATTTTTTATTAATCTCTAATTTTATTTTACTTTTTTTGCCTAAAGGAATTGTCTCCGTCTCTTGCAAATTTCTCCTGAACTTTTTATAAAATTCAAGCACAGTTGTATTAGCCCACACCTGTTGACTATTAAAATCTAAAACGCGTAAACTCTGTAAACTCTGAGCTCTTGATAATGCTACATAAGATTGGCCTGCGTCAAATACTCTTGATAGGCACATTTCTACACAGTCTAAAGTTAAACCTTGACTTTTGTGAATTGAAAAAGCCCATGCTAATTTTAATGGGATTTGTTTTCTGTGTACAAGAACACCAGAACTGGTTTTAATAGTCCATTTCTCCATTTTTGCCTCGTAATGAGCTCCAGAGCACAATTGAATTATTGGTATATCATTTTTAAAATCAATAACAACACCTCGAGCTCCATTTACCAATCCGCTATTAATATTTATATTTTTTAGCAGCATGACTTGAGCGCCAATTTTCAATATTAATTTGCCCGGTACAGGTAACTGTTGATCCAACATATATGTCATAGAACTATCAGAATCTAACGCTGTATACAATTTAGTTTCACTTTTAAGTTCATTCAATTGGAATTCATTAATTTCATCAGCTTCCTTAACATGCGAACATAATCTAGTTGCTAATACTCCATTACTTTCAATATGTTGTTTTGCTGTTTCTTTCAAAGTATTTACAATATCATCTGTAACTCTACCTATCCTGATGCTATTTAATACTTTTACAAATGCTTCATCTTTTTGTCTATGGACTATTTGTAATTCAAAGTTAAAGTGAATACATCGTTGCCAAGCTTCACTTTGAAAACAAAATTTTGCTCTGTCATTAATTTTAGATACAGGAGGTAATTGAAAGAAGTCACCACATAAAATTAACTGTATTCCTCCGAAAGGTCTTTCTGTCCTACGTACGTGCCTTGCCACTGCCTCAATCTTATCGAAAAATTCACCATCTACCATAGAAATTTCATCTATAACTAAATGTTTGGTTTTTCTCCATATTGAAATTACAGATGGACGAGAAGCTAGCTGAAAGCATCTCTCCTTGGTACCTGTACCCAAACCAATACCAGCAAATTGATGTAACGTGATTCCACCTATGTGACAAGCTGCTACTCCAGTACTCGCTGTAGCCATTGTTACATCTGGAGGAAGAGTTGATATTATCTTCTTTAAGAGAAACGACTTGCCAGTGCCTGCGCTTCCAGTGAAAAATATATTCTTCCCGTCAAGTACTGCATTCAAGATTTTAATTTGTTCCTCAGTTAATTCTCCAGTGGTAAAATTATCATATAGCTTTCTCGCCGATGATATTTTAGAAGTGTCATCACTCAAATATTTTCGCTTCTTAACGGTGCTTGGTGAAGGAGTAGTGATTGTTGCACGCGATATAGTCATAGCTTTCTCCTTTGCTCTGTTGATCTCTGTGCTAGTAGATGGACTAACATCTTCAACACCACCATGTTGTACATTTGCAAAGAGCTTCTCTTTCAGAGGATCCGCCTTTTCTTCTTGATTCGTCATCTTGATGAATATAGTCTTCAAAAAGTTTATTAATTGAGAGGAAGGTGCATTCGACAAGAACAATGTGCAATTTTGTTCCTTGAATTTTATAGATGCCTTTCCTTCAGTCATAAATTTATTAAAAACAGATATATTTTTTAAGGGTAATTTCGTGGATATATTCGCCTTTTCTGCTTGTATTTCGATGAGCATCTCGCGCTGATTGTTTCGAATCAGTCGCAGTAATGCCGTTCTGTGCGTTGCTTTCCTTAAGATAGATCCTTGAGGATTTAACCATTCCATTGTAACAGTACACGTTAGCGAACAACCGTTTAAATCCATATCCTTCGATCGAGTCTGTCATGAAAATATTATTCGATAAAAATGTAATATCTTTTTTCTTTTATGAACTTAAAATACATGTATATTTATGGGTTAATGACACATGTTAACAGACGCAGTGCAATGAGAAAATATGCAATTTTACTAATAAATGCAATTATAGAGTCATTTTAAATTGTGCATAAGATAACATCTGAGAAAGTACTTTTTCTTCTTCCTTTTTTGTGGCGCAGCGCAAGTGTTCTGATAAATCAAACAAAACAAAACTAAACAACTAACTGGAAAACGCGCGCTTTATTTCTACGCAGGCTGTACATCTTTAAAACTGGAACCATGTCGACCAACCTTATGTTAGACCACAGACATCTATATTACACTAGACTGTTAACTTCCTTATATATCGTGCATAAAGGCTATAGCACACGGATATCTATGCCGGTATTCATAGTCCGATCTTATATTTGAGATCGTCTTAAGTTCGAGCTTGAAATGCTACGCAGCTATTTGATTGGTTGAATGAGGTCTTAAGTCAACCTCGAAGCAGACTTAAGATGATCTTAAATATAAGATCGGACTATGAATACCGGCCATAGTCCGATCTTATATTTGAGATCGTTTTAAGTTCGAGCTTGAGATGCTACGCAGCTATTTGATTGGTTGAATGAAGTCTTAAGTCAATCTCGGACCAGACTTAAGACGATCTTAAATATAAGATCAGACTATGAATACCGGCCTATAAAACATAGCCACAGTATAAGTACATACAGTAGGGGCACTTCTTTGTTCTCTAAAGACCGCAATTTTGAGTGCGCATGCGTCAATTGTACAATTTTCAATATCGCTACGTATGTGTCACATGCTATCTGTACAAGACACCTCCGATTAGACACAGTACGATTGGACACAACTGGCTTTGATGGCTAATCGTGCTTGATCGTGCTGGTTACTCTAGGCATCGGTCGGTTACTCTAGCATCGGTTGATATAATTGGTTGTGTCTAGAGAACCTCTAGGAGAGAGAATGGACAACTGATCAAGCTTTTTCATGATTGGCTGGCAGAAAATGTATCAATTTTAGCTATTGCGACGCCAATGCAAAATATGATGACACACAAATAGGACACACATGACACACATATATTAACCTATTTGTGTGTCATCATATTTTGCATTGGCGTCGCAATAGTTAAAATTGATACATTTTCTGCCAGCCAATCATGAAAAAACTTGATCACATGTCACATGATCAGTTGTCCATTCTCTCTCCTAGAGGTTCTCTAGTTGTGTCTAATCGTACTGTGTCTAATCGGGCAATCCCCATCTGTACACGTTATGCTGTGATATTAAAATATTAAGTAATAAAGATAAAATTTAAATTTTATGTCAATTACAGAAAAAATAAAAATGTCTGAAGGTAATTAATATTTAAATGTGTATAATAGGCATCTTGTGTTTATGCGATTTATTTAATCTCTTAAATATATGTATTAACATTACTTAAAAAGCTATAATCTCGTTCTAAAAAAATTTTAATGCAAACAATTGCATTCTGTTTATTCACTTATACAATAACTTTGCATTTTATGAGAGAGAATTCTAATTTACGCGCTAAGTTACAATTTTCAATATGGCGATGGGTCATGTGATTTGGCATAAGCACATCAAAGGCACTGAAGTGACACTACTGTATATATTTAAGGCCGCAGCACACACTTTTGCATAAGCGCATAACTATAAGCATAAGAAAATTGATTGGTTCATTTTCTTATGCATATACTTGGGGACCAATCAATTTCCTTATGCTTCTGGTTATGCGCTTATGCAAAAGTGTGTGCTGCGGCCTTTATACTGTGACATTGCCATAATACATAACGAAGACTGATGGCAGAGAACTAGATGTCTGTCGTAGTCGTGGACGTAAAGTAAGGCAGAGAAAAACGTATGTCGTACAAAAGGTCATTGTGACAATGGCTTTGTATGACATACGCTTTTCTTTGCCTTACTTTACGTCCACGACTACGACAGACATCTAGTTTTCTGCCATCAGCTTGAGACTCGCATTGTAGACCCCGCATAAGGCCTTTGCACGTACAAAAATTTTAGTCGTAACCGTAAAGTCATAAGAAATCTGACCAATCACAGTTGATTATTCTTTTATCGCAGAAAGAATACTCGACTATGATTTGTCAGTTTTTTATACCCTGGCCGTAGCATAAGGGCCAGTATTCATAGTCCGATCTTATATTTGAGATCGTCTTAAGTTCGAGCTTGAAATGCTATGCAGCTATTTGATTGGTTGAATGAGGTCTTAAGTCAACCTCCAAGCAGACTTAAGATGATCTTAAATATAAGATCGGACTATGAATACCGGCCCTAGAAGATGATAGAAATGATGATAAAGGCCAGTATTCATAATCCGATCTTATATTTAAGATCTTCTTAAGTCTGCTTGGAGGTTGACTTAAGACCTCATTCAACCAATCAAATAGCTGCGTAGCATTTCAAGCTCGAACTTAAGACGATCTCAAATATAAGATCGGACTATGAATACCGGCCAAAGTTGGTCATAAGCAGAAGTAACTAGGATTTCAACCGGTTCTATAATTTGTAATTAACAATTCCATATTTTTTCTTAAAAACAACTGTATGTTTTCTTTACACCAATTGATTCCTCTCATTATATTTTGTGCATAAAAGTATTAAGGTAAGATAATCAAACAATGAATATTTTACAAAATATTTTATGGTTTATGTAAAATTAAGAAATGGCTTCAAGCCTCATAACTCGAAAAGTTCTTCGTGGAAAAATAATTTATTATAGTGTTTTGGAAAGCTCTCGAGGTAAGCTACAAAAGTATGCAAAAATATATAGGGTGTTCCATTTAAGAAATTCAAAATGACCTTCACGTAATCTTCATGTGACTCTTCAAGGTCAAACTAATGACACCACCTTATGTTCTCCTTGAAACCATACAACTTTTGTCTGAAATATCTTTTTCTAAAATTAAAAATAAGAAAATTATTTGGGGTGGGACATTAAAATGGGACACCCTGTATATTAGAGACCCTCTAATCAAAGTAGGCGCCTTAACATATGAAATTGTATTACATTCGGGGATATATTAGTAATTAGATATCAAATCAAGTTATTTATGCATGACTGTTAAAGAAGGAATCAACAACATTTGTTTTGACATTAATGTCTATATACAATCTTTTGCAAATTGCATTTAAAGCTGTTAAATAGATGTGTGTTTACATAATTCTAAAATAATGTTGCCGATTCCTTTCCAAACTAAAACCCCTTGCACAATGCTAAGCAACAGGCAATAAGAACAGAAATAATATCTGTTCTCTGCTCTTATTGATAAATATTTTCTGTTCCGCGTATTTATTGATGAATAGTTTCTATTCCTTATTTTTATTGCCTGTTGCCTAGCATTATGTAAGGGGCTTAACTAACAGTCATGATGCATGAATTGTTTGACGTGATGTGCTTATAATTATTACCGAATGCAACCAATTTTATATGGGCATTATTGGCGCCATGCACCCCAGAAAACATTTTGCGCGTAAATATCTAGCAAGTCGCGCACAAATATGGTTCATATCGCGCAAGCAAAACCCTATCCCAGTGCGTCGTCATAGCGGTAGTAAAACGCTAGCACATTTTGCGCGTGAACTCAATAAGCGATATGTACGCAAAACGCTAGCATATGGTATCCATTTGCATGTGATTCGCTGGTGTACATGAGCTTAACCAACTTGCGGGCAAAACTCACGCAAACCGCGTACACAGTTTATATACATAAGACGCGCAAACTTTGCGCGCAAGGAATGTTATCTGGGACGTTACTCTCTTGACTTTACGCATGCGCAAAAAATTCCTTGTGTCATTCGTAATTCTGTCACGGACGGATTTTTATTATAACTAATATGAAGGCCATCTCACGAAAGATTAACACAAATAATTGTAATAGATTTCGTTGGAATATCTTACCCAATTATGACGATTATCTCATCGGAGAAAACGATATTAAAAGTGAGTAAAGATGACAGATACAAAATACAGTATGTCTCAAATATTTAAATTTCAAGAAATAATTTTTAATAGTATAAAAAAGAAAAATATCCTGTATTATTATTATTATTATTATTATACACATATCTAATATATTACTATATGTATACTATACTATATGTATATATATATATATATATATATATATATATATATATATATATTATGCCCCGTTTCAATTTCTATATACAAAATTTTTATCATGTAACGTATTTATATATTATACAATATTATATATTTATTAGGCTTACATGTATATTACATATAAAAATATTGTATAGAAGTTGAAATACACGGGGAATATAATTACGGCTGGGGTTACAACGGAAAGGACTCAATAATGATGAGGTCACGCGTAGAATGTGAAATATAGCGTATTGTGATATTGAACGATAAGCACAAGTTATTAGGGTCGATTGACGAGAAACTCAATGTAAAGAGCGCGTAAAACTTCTCACCGTGTGCGTGAGCGTATAAAGCCATGTCTCTGGCTTAATGTTGTACTCTTGCTATTGGTGTTGCACGGACGATCTTATGTATGTAAATTGCTCTTATACAAACGACTACTTGACAGAATCATTCTCATACACAAGCGCTCATGTACTCAACCATTCCATTAATATTCGTGCTTTGATCGAGTGTGCGTAATAATCTATCTAGTCTCTTCGACTTTGGCGCGTATTTACATCTCATGTTCGTTTTCGCGATATAGATTTCGTGTGACGTTATTAAAAGTACAGTCCACATACATCAAGTTCGTTAAAGTGGATAAATAATTGTTCGTGACAATAAGTTATATATATCTTCATTGTAAGAATTTGGTAAGAGTTCGCTTTTTCTGTGTTAGATTATAAATCATATTTTCTTATACTATCTGATTAGGAGAAGTAGCCAATTTAATCTAGTAAAAAGATTAAAAATCTCTTGAATCGAAAATATATGTGTATAAAGTAAACCCTTTATTTTTTTTCAAATTTGAGATTTGTTTTAAAATATACTCTTAAAAGCACACATGAAAGATGTCCAAAAGACGTCCAAAAGACATAAAATATCCTCTGGATGGCCTCTTCTTTATATATTTTTACATACATGCTTGCATCAGAATTAATTATTATGTTCTTTAATTAAAAATTTTTAATTACTTATATATTAAAAGTTAAATTTTTTAATTACTTATGTATTAAGCTTTAATTACTTATGCACTTATATCACAGTCAATAAATAATATATTTAACTAAATAATTAGGCAATATCGAGCCAACGCGGATGTAAGGCGTGAAGCAATAAAAAACTACTTCCATAATCCACACTTTATTGATGATCAATCATACGTTTCGGACTCCTTTCGAGTCTTCTTCAGTGAAATACTGCAAATATACAAAAAAGGGAATAAATAAAAACGGTATAAATACAATATATAAAAAGCAATTAAGAAGTCACTGTTAATATACATACGAGTCAAACAGTTCGACATTACGTAATCATCTCAACCGCACGTCCGATTTATGAATCTCCTAACGGTACAAGACGCAAGGAAAGATGCACTATCAAATATATTTTAATAATTATTACAACGCTAACGGATGCATATGTTATAATTGCGGTACTTACTCGAACACAATAAACGCGACAGAGATGGACATCTCGCTATGTCCAACAACTCTTAACCGACAATTAACGGCACGAGAATGTCAAACGAATACCCACGTACACCTATATATATTGTTGACAAAACATCACGAACCCAATAACAACGAATGAGTCTAATTTTCGAAAAAACTATCGATAATCGGCAAACAGGCATCACTCAACTTAAGCGTATCGCTCTGGAGATTTAAAGCATTTCTATGAAGCTTAATGTGTATCATCTCGGATATCAATCTCTTCCTCAAAAAAGGTGCCTCATCCAAGATTTCAACATCATCTCACTCGAAATCATGGTTTAATAATTTATGGTTCGCTAAGACGGAGTGCGATTCTTTTTGTGTTCCTTGCGAGTATTTAGCATACGACTCGTTTGTCTTATAGGAAGCATCGCAATCGTTATAATTAATTTTGTATACCAAATTGCTTTTCGCATTTTTTTGGAGCTTGTCTTTTCCTACAGTTATAAACGTACGCAAATTATTTATTCCCGTATACGATATCCGTATATCTAGATCTTTGACGCAAATGCTGAACTTTTCTGAGATGTCTTTTATGTATGGTATATTAAAATATGTAATTCTATTTGTACTGGTATTGTCGTCTGTATTGACTGTCGCAGTATTGCTCTCATCAGAACTGACCAACGTCCCACCGTCTACTCTCCCATCGTCAAAAAAAGAAAAAAAATTTTTTAAACGTTCATTAACGGTATAGAAAATAAACGAGGGCCGCCCGTATATTTGCAGTATTTCACTGAAGGCTCGAAAGGAGTCCGAAACGTATGATTGATCATCAATAAAGTGTGGATTATGGAAATAGTTTTTTATTGCTTCACGCCTTACATCCGCGTTGGCTCGATATTGTCTAATTTTCTTCTTTTATTTAGTTAAATTTATATGTTTTATACTTGAGCCGTCAATTTAGTTAATTTAAATAATATATGTTAGCAATATACTGTAAGATTATATAAGAAATAATGTAAGATTATGAAATAATTGAGTATATAGAGCTTTTCCTATTATTTTAGTATAGTTGATTTCTTTAATTTTTAAATTCACGAAACGTAGTCTAATAATTTTTTCAATTTTCTAATATTTTTACTTTTTATAGGAAAATATTTATTTTACTGTATATTCCTAGGTCGTAAGCACTCGTCATTTTGACGTTTTAAATTGGTCATTTACTGACTATTCTTGACGTTATAAAATATACGTCACGAGTTGACATTTTTATGACGTAAAAGTGACGGTCTAATGTCACAGATTCTTGACGTCATGACATGTACCGCATTTTGACGTCAAATATACCATATTTTCTTTGTGTGGACGCCTTTTTCAAAGCATAATAATGTATTTAATAGTATTGTCGAATAAAGTAGATTAACCGATTCGAGAGCATCATTGAATAATTACAGCCATTCTATTCTTCAGAAGAATCTCGGATCGATTAAACTGCTTTATTCGAAAACGCTGCAAAATCACAAATATAGTAAGAAAATAGGTCACATGTTATACCAAAACGTCAATATAAAAATATCAATATAAAATATCAATATAAAACATCAATATAAAATATAAAGTTATGTAACAAATCATTTTGACGACATATGAAAAATGATCAGTTTGGAATGTCAAAATGACGTGTGCTTCCTACCTGAGTCATGTTATTTAACCACTCAAGTGTTCATTAAATTAGTATACAGTGAAAGTATTAGCTATATCAATTGAGTGTAATTAAAGTACCAAAAAATATACACATTTTTTTTATAATACAGTTGATTGGTAAAATATATTTTTATAAAACGCAAGCAACGGAAGACATTATTTGTTGAAATTTTATATGATATTAGAAATAAGTTTATTTATGTTTAAATAAAAATAATAATAATAAATATAAAATTTGTGATTTATTTTCTTACCGACATGTGTTTGTTACCTAGGATGTTTATGTTTATCTGACTAACCGATTTTTGAATGTTATATACAATAGCTCATTTCTCGCTCGTCTCTTATTCATTTTGCTCAGCGCGATTTTTCGGTTAGCATAATTTTTATGAGATAAGTTTTAAAATACAATATCATTTATATGCTCCAGATTTCTATATAAACGCAATTTATTGTATATTAATTTTTATTTTTGTGTATATGATTATTTTCAGGAAGAATGCAAAGTGATAGTAGTTTGATTCAATTTAACGATGATGACTCTTTTAGTGGTGGACCGTGTCCGTCATGTAGATTAGCTATCAACAAGGAAACTGGTAGACTCAAGTTTGTGTCAAGTTTTGTCACAAATTTCAAATTAAATTTCCCGTATTTGTACTAAGTGTATGAATTTTTCAAAAAATGCAGATGGTGTACTGGTGAAAGTAAAGCATGGCGCTTTCGTGTCAAACTAATGCTCCTGATACCCGCCGTATTATTGCTAATTATTATAGCGTGTATTGCTGTATCTCGTTTTCAAGCTACAACCAAAGTATCTAAGTCGCAAACTTTTTCCACTTATGGAATGCAGAACGAATCAAAGATCGAACATGATATCTCTTGGTGTAAGTTTTATAATTACAAGTATATAATAATTGTAATAAATGCCGAAATAAAATTAAGAGTTTCCGTTATTACATACATGCAGAAATTTACAATTTTTACTTAACAATTATATGATAACATCAAATTTATTCGGATAATTAAATATTCTGTCTCATATTAATAAAGATATTTAACATATACAAGCGCAGCATACATACAGGCAGACATAATGCAACACAAAGTTAAAAAGTTAATTAATCCTGTTATTTTTTCTTGTCTGTCTCTTCAGGGGAGTAAAGAGGGTTTATAGAATTCTCAAAAATGAAAATCTATATCTTGGTAAATGCACCAAGTGAAACATATGTATATGTCTCGTGTTCGTTTAAATTATCGCGAACAATTAAAATTTACGCATTACTATCCGCGGTGGCTCTTATTCGCTAGTTTCTTGTTGTGTTGTTTAAATACATATAGAGCTTAATGCCTTTCAATTTATTTAATCCTGTTATTATTTGCCATAATGATAAATAAAATATGTGAAATAGCATATACAAAAATATAAATTTATTATTAATTATTATTATAATATTATATTAAATTATATCAAATTGCATTATTATAATAAATTGCATAAAAAAAATTATAGAGATTTGTCTTTATATTGAATATCTCCATAATAAGTATGTATTATATGAGATAAAAGATATATAAACTATAGGTTCTTGAAGAATGTCTGTGAATGATTAATTTTACGTTATCAGTTACCAGTCACAATGACGTACAGCATGGAATTGAAGAAATCGAGGATTGGAACTTCCTGAATAAACTTCTTGATATAAACAGTTACGCAGACATGCATCCTCGGCTTCGATCCACATCCCAGCGACGCAAGAGAGACATCGATGGGGTACTTTATCTCCAAGCAAATTCAAAACAGTCCTAAACTTTAATCTTTAATTAAAATATTTGAAATCTTCCTTTTTCCTTTTTTTCCCCTCTTCTACCATCTATCCATCACTCATTCTTTCTTCTCTCTCTCTCTCTTTTGTTTCCTTGAATATCCTTGAATCTGCATTTATCCATACACAGTACGAGCAAGAAAATATTCCGAAGACGATCCTTTTTAGGAGACTCACACGAGGGATGGCATCGAATCGGACAATCGAGTAATGTCCTCGTTACATTTAATTAATAGGAAATTGACAGATTCTTTTTTGAAGGGAAAATTAGATGGGAAATATATGGCGGAAAGATTATGTGAATTATATTTTCAGATAATGTGAATTATATCGAAAGAATAAAGGTATATGAGTATGGATCTTGCACTTAAGAAATTTAGTAATCTCACAATTATTAATTAATCTTATAATTATCAGAAACATATTTACTTGAAATTTAAAAAAGTATTTTTAATATTTTTTAGCTATACTAAGAAACTCTACTTTCAATATTTTTTTACAATATTAATCCATAGAATCCATCGGAGATAGCTGGTTATTTTTATCTGCAACAACTCTTCCTTTTTATACATTTTATATATGAAAGGGTAATTTGAGGTTTGTAATTACTTTGATTGAAATATTATTTCAATTATTATCAATGTCATATAGGAAAAAGTTGGCGAGATAATCGGAACGAGCAACGCGCAGAATGAAAAGCTGGATAATTTCTTAAGCGATTATCTAGAAGTAGAGGTTGATGATATATATGAAAGCGGAACAAACGATCATCATTATTTCAAATCAATGTAATACTTTAATCATACTGATCCGTTATTCTGATTTTGTCTTCTTTTTTTAACTTTAATTGGTTTTTCTTATCATGATAAATTTTTTAATATTTCAGAAGAAATGGAGAGTCATATTATATTAATAAATACGAACGCATAAATGTCGAAGAACAATTGAAAGAGGAATCAGTTTTGAGAAACGAAGATAGATTTTTTATTTCTACTAATGACACCGAAACATGGTTGTCAATGGCTGACGGACATGATGCTATCGAAGATGATAAAATGTCTGATTTTCATACATTCTGGAAAGGCGAAGGAATTATTGAAAATATCAGAGAAACTCGAGGTATATTTAAAAAATATCTTTTCTATAATTCCGTACTATTATAATATATTCATCGATAAAACATTGACAACGTAACGCAAGATAAAAAGACTCTATTGAATGCGCAGCACAAACAATGTTGAAATATATGGATAAAAGTGTAGATCCGTGTGAGGATTTCTATCAATATGCTTGTGGAAATTGGGCGAAATTTAATCCTATCCCGAAGGACAAGGCTGGCTATGATACCTTTGAGATACTGAGAGAATCGCTGGATTTCGTACTCAAAGAATTATTAGAAGATCCGATATTGTATAATGTCAATGAATTAGATGCCGACGATGCTACGGTAAAGGCGAAATATTTGTTTCAAAGCTGCATGAACTACGGTAAGTAGGTATAGATATTGCACAAATATTTGCGCGAATCATTTAATATGACAAGAATGTGGCTAGAGATTTTGGAGCAACGTAAGGAAAGGCCACTTATCCGACTTCTGGATGAACTTGGTGGTTGGCCAATTCTAAGGCCAGAATGGAACCCCGATAAATTTGACTGGCTTCTCTTGACTGCCAAACTTCGATTGTACAATAATGATGTATTAATTTCAGAATGGGTGGGTCCAGATATTAAAAATAGCGATAAATACGTAATACAGGTAACAAGCAACTTGTCTTCTTTTGTCACAAATGTTGAAAGATTTCTTTTACAAAAAACTAATTAAGAATTGGCAAATAACAGCCAGTAAAGTCCGATAATTGAAGCGTAAAAAAAATAAAACACCTTCCTCTTTCTTTTAATTATTAGTATATTTCAGATTACTCGTTATAATGCATTAAATACGAACGTTTTGGATCTTATCGAATCTCAAGTCGCCAGAAATGTATGTACACAACAGCAGTATTATCATCGAATATGCGAAAAGAAGCGCGGGATCTGGTGAGCGAATCTCCTCTGACTCATTACATCCTCTTTTACTCGTTATATAATATTATTTAAAATATTAAAATTTGATTTCTGTGCAATAATTTTCTGCATTTTTATTTTTCCCTCAAGATTCAAAATTTGTGAATTTATTATTGGTACTATAGTACGATGAGTGAAATTGCTCGGGAGAATGTGCTTGTCAGATTATTGCGAGATACAGCATAGTTGCATTTGCGTATCGATTGTATAATGATTTATATAATTAGAAATGTTATTGTTTACTCTTTAATGCATAACATTAATGTCACGTTAAAAATCAAGGATCAAAAGCTGATTCAAAACGCTCGTGTTTAATGCATGTAGTGTAAGAAAGAAAAAGGTATTTTATTATTCTTTGAGCTCCAATTACCGCGTTTCATTGGCTCTTAACTTAATTTAGAATTAAATTTTTGATTGTTATCATTATATTAGTTGTTTAATTATTATTATTTGAGTTAATTTTATTTTAATTTCTCTTACAGGTTGATCAAACGTCGCTCGGACTTCCTACCAGGGATTATTTTCTTCAACCATCTAACGCAGTTTATCTAGAAGCTTATAAGGATTATTTGATAAAGATTGCAACTTTGCTTGGTGCATCTTTAGATAATGCGACCATACATGCTGAAGAATTAGTTGAATTTGAAACGCAGCTTGCGACAGTACATACTATTTGTACA
The DNA here is from genome assembly GCF_003227725.1 of Camponotus floridanus. NCBI lineage: Eukaryota > Metazoa > Arthropoda > Insecta > Hymenoptera > Formicidae > Camponotus > Camponotus floridanus. The sequence continues at coordinate 1,747,482 of NW_020229525.1, forward strand.
ATACAGGGTGTTTCATAAGTGGTGGGCAAAATTTCAGGAATGGATTCCTCATTCTTAGAGAAGAAAAAAAAGTTAATCAACATAGGTCCGGAAATGATTAGTTTTTGAGTTATTAAGATTTTTGTAATACAAAATTTTGTCTCATTTCTCATCTTAGAAGTCCTTTTACAGGCATCAACAATATTTTTCAAGTTCTGCGGCCTGAAAAACATTGATGATGCCTGTAAAAGGATTTCTAAGACGAGAAATGAGACAAAATTTTGTATTACAAAAATCTTAATACCTAACTCAAAAACTAATCATTTCCGGACCTATGTTGATTAACTTTTTTTTTTTTTCTAAGCATGAGGAATCCATTCCTGAAATTTTGCCCACCAATTATGAAACATCCTGTATATACATCGTGCGAGATATATGTGTATAATTTTGCTTAAATTTTTGACGTTATAATTACTAGTCTTCAATTTTGTAGATTACATCGTCACCTGACGAAAGACGAAATTTTTCGGAGCTCTATCAACGAATGAGTATAGGTGAACTCAAGATACTCGTGCCACAAATTGATTGGCATCGTTATTTATCGATCGTCTTGACTCGAGAAGTAAATTTTTCTGAGCCAGTTATCATCTTCGCATTACAATATATTCAAAATTTAATTGTTTTACTTTCAAAGACACAACCTAGGTAGTATGATATATTTTATACTCCTTCATTTCTCTATATATACATACTATTTTCAATGCGTAAAACATTTTTAACAATTTATTTTTGTAGAACAGTGGCGAATTATCTTTTATGGAGATTTGTACGACACAGAGTGAACAATCTGGACGATCGTTTCCAGGAGGTTAAACAAAAATTCTATTACATTCTATTCGGTAGAGAGCAAGCGCCATTAAGATGGAAAAACTGTGTAACTCAAGTCAATTCTAATATGGGTATGGCAGTTGGTTCAATGTTCGTCAAAAAATATTTCGACGAAAATAGTAAAAACGATGTAAGTATTTCTTGATAAACTATCCATAAAATTAAAGAAACAAAAATATATGTATATATGGAGTGTCTGAGATCACCCGTACACCACTTTTCTTTCAAAAATTAAGCATTCTTGAGAAAAACGTTTTAGACAAAACTTGTATGGTTTTGAGGAGAATATATAGTAAGATAGTGTCATTAGTTGCACCCTTAATAATCGTTAAAAGGTTACATAAAGGTCACTTTCAATTTCTTAAATGAGATTCTCTACTTTTCATTGCATATTCTTGTAGCTTATTTGAAGAGTTTTCCAAAACATTATAATTAAATATTTTTTCATTAAGTACTTTTCGAATTGTAAGACTTGAAAGTGATAGTATTTTGACATATTTTGTTAAATATTTATTTTTCAAATTCTTTACTTGTGATTGTTGCAAACAATGCGAATCAATTAATGTAAAGAAAACACATAATTGTTTTAATGAAAAACTTGTTGTGTAACTGCTTGTTGCATATTCATTTTCTTTGCCTCTCACGGTTCGGGGTTAATATACATACATACATATACATATTATATCACACATACATTACTATAATAAATACAAATTGAGAAGACATCTTTATTTCTTTTTCTTTATTAATAGACATTATCAATGACTCGAGAGATACAGCGATCATTTAGAGAATTACTTAATAAAACCAATTGGATCGACATCGATACAAAGCGTTTGGCAACTGAAAAAGTAAATGCTATGTCGCTAAGAATCGGTTATCCAGATTTTATCCTACAGCCACATCTATTGAATGAACGTTATAAGGATGTAATATACTTCTATATCAAATTAAAAAAAAAAAAAAAAAAGAACTATATATATATATATATATATATATATATATATATATATATATATATATAACATTCAATCAAAAAAGGAGAAAAATCAATATATTAATATATTTGATGCAGGTTGTAATACGACCAGATAAGTATTTTGAAAACACTTTAAATATTTTGCAACATATTTCTCGAGTTGAACAAAATCGTCTTGGCAACACTGTCAATAAAACTTTATGGAATACTGCTCCAGCGATCGTGAACGCTTATTACAGTCGCAACAAGAATCAAATAAGTCAGTTTAACTTCATTTAGAAAATATTTGCATATTTTTTATTTTTCTCGCAAATTTATTTACTAAGAAAGAAAAAATTAATCTTCTTAAAAATTATTTAAACTTTTATTCTTTCTCTCTGTCCCTTTTCCTAGTGTTTCCAGCGGGCATACTGCAGCCTCCTTTTTATCACAGATTTTTTCCACGAAGTTTAAATTATGGCGGAATTGGCGTCGTGATTGGACATGAAATTACTCATGGATTTGATGATAAAGGTAGATTGTTCGACAAGGATGGGAATCTTCATAGATGGTGGAAAGACGAAGCAATCGATGGTTTTCACCAAAGAGCACAATGTCTTATCGGTAGAGAAAAATAAAACTTTTTTAAAGTAAAATTTTCTTCGATAACATGCGAATAGGATGGCGATTATAT
>NW_020229525.1:1755000-1770000 GCF_003227725.1 Camponotus floridanus
TCATTCTAGACACTCTTGTACAAGTTTTATACTCTTATTATATGTAATTATTAGTATTACAGTATTATATCAAAGATTTCTTTAATGATAACACGTTAACAAAACTGCTTATCATTGTTATGGATGATATATAATGACGAACAAAAAAAAGACGTCAATTTTACACACTAAATATTACACAAGAAAATGAATAAGTAACTTGTAAGAATTCTATAACTTACTGTGTATATAAAATAAAATACTTTTTCTTTCTTTTTATCTCTTTTTGCTTACTCGGATGTCATATTATAACACTTCCAAATATATTTCTCTGTTAGGTGTTACATGCAAAATATATCTCAAAACAATCTTAACAAATGCAACTTTTTAAAATACTATTATGCAAGATGCACAATCGGAATAAAATATAAATGATAATGTATAAAAATGTGTATGAATTAAATTTTTCAGACCCTTTTCAAATTTATTAAATCAAATTAGTGAATAAATACTTTGAACGTAAGAAAAGCAATAGTAATCATGCATAAATTTTGAGGGCATGATAGATTTGTGATAACTCAAATTATTAAGATAGAAAAATATACAAAAATATAAAAAATTGTGGGGAAAAAATTCTAATAGTTATTTATTTATTTTGTGATTTTGCAAGTATAGAATAAGGATATAACACATGCTTATACAAAAAAAAAAACAATTCAAAGTATTTGTTCACGATAGTTAGCTATATCCTATATTATATATTTCCTATTTACAACATCTACATAACATCGACAAAGAATTCACAAGGATTCCCCATCGCAATGCGAAATGACTGTCTACTACCAGATAAATCTTGCTGATTCTGCTGATTGCCTGATCCTGTTCCCGTTTGAACAGATTGCTCGGAACCACTAGAACGACTGCGACTTCCGTTAGATCTCTTTCCATTCGATCCATTACCATTGCCGGAATTTTTACTTGGCATTGAGGGCATTGATGGATTATGTAATTCTGATTCTGATGCCGAAGAGCATGATTTTAAATCGTGAATAGGTTCTTTGCATATACGTTCACTACCTGCACTGCTACCACCTATTTATATTAATATACACACATAAAATATATCTTTTAAGGAAATTGATTTTTTTAAAATGTAAAACAAATAAAAGAAATGCTCAATTTTACCCGAACCACTATGCACGCTCTCTTCTCGATGGTAACCATAAACAGTGGGCTCATTTGTGAAATTAAATGGCATGGGACTGTAACCAGTTGCTGAATGTGGTGCATATGTTCCCGAATAAGGCATGTCCCAAGCATTTGGTGGTGGCAAGGGACCAACTGTATCACAATCTAATTTCATGCTACTCATGGCTGAACATAGATCACCAAAAATGTAATAACATTGCTCAGAAAATGTGATTTTGTTCACTGTATGCCGAATGAAGCCAGCTTTCAGCATGAGTGATGCATATTTCCTAGCATCACGCCGATCAATAAATCCTTCCACATGCGTATTCAACCAGTCCACAACATCCGCACCGATAAATGCATTTGGAATGGTAATTTTAAGCCACATTCGATCGCGTATCTCTAAGCCTGAATCAGATCGAGCCATTGCTCGTACTACTGTCGGCATGTCGGTGTTGACTGTTAAATGAAGCTCTTCCAATGGTCCTGAGTCAAATATGTTAATTCAGTATATATAGGATCTATCCAGTCAATCCTTCCCTATTCTCTTGTCTATTCTATTTCTATTTCTCAATCAATTGACATTTTTTTTTTATGAAAAAATCTTGATGGAACACTATGTTTCCAAAGTTTAAAACAATTAAAAATAATAAGAATTTCTTTTCTCATTTAATTTAAAATTTAAATTCTTATTTAAAAAACTTAAATCTTTAATGTTTTTATTAAAAAATTGTTCAAAACTTTGATTTTATTTAATTTAAGAATTAATAGTGTTTATTGTATAAGAGTGTTATGTGAGAGTTTTAATATTGAAAATTTTCATTTCGTTAATTTAACCAAGAAAATTTAGCATTTATTAAATGACAATTTCTTATAACTTACGTTCGGTATCTGGCAAAGTGCTCGCCAGACTGCTTGATGTTGAAGTTAACGTTGTGGCACTTGGTGGACGAGGTGGAAAACCTTCACCTCGTATAGCGGCCGTGTGCGCTACCCATGCACCAGGATCTATGGGACGTACTGGTTCTGTGCGAGGTATCGTAAAATAACCTTTAGGATTTGGATCCCAACATTTTGCAACTACAAGTTTTATTGGTCTAAAAAGAAAAAAATATAATATAATATAATAACTTTTAATATAATATAATAACTTTTGTATTCTATTTAAACAATTATATAATTACACAGATATGTATCATAATTGATACATACCCTGGTTTTTGCACTACTTCGCGTAATACCCTCACTGCCTCGTCATTAGACATATTTTCGAAATTAATATCGTTGACTTGAAGAATCATGTCACCAGGTTCTATTCGACCATCTAAAGCAACTGCTCCTCTATTTCAGACCAGTATATTAAACAGAAAAATATAAGAAATAGAAAATTTATAACATTAATAATAAATACCATAATACAATAATAAATACCATATCTGTACAATCAGTGCACAGTACATCAGTCTCATGCACAAATACTATAATGTAAAGTACAGAAATGCAAAAGTACAGAAGTAACGAGAAGTACGAAATCTTTGTTCTGTTTTCACATAATTTAGTGCAGAGGTCATTAATAAACATATATATAAATATAATTAATATTCATATTAATTATGTGATAATTAACAGAGATATTTTACTTTATATAACCTATTGTTGGTGAGAAATAATCTTGATTTCAATTTAGTAGTTTTGTTTAAGGTATAGTTGTCTCTGCTAAAATGTAAATAAAATTTTAAGGAAATATGCATACTAACCCTTTCATTATTGAACCAACATATATTCCTCCATCTCCACCTTTGTTACTCTGCCCGACAATACTAATACCAAGGAAATTAACAGTGTCCATGTTCAGTGAAACAGTTATAATATTTAAGGACATTGTACTGTCAGTAATACTACTAAACGATGATGTTCGTGACATGGGTGGTAATCTATGTCGTCGTTTTCTTTGCGGTCGACGTCGATCTATAAGAGAAGAAAATTTTATAGATTCACATTTCGCGTATATCGAAATAAAACAAGAAATTTATTAGCTACATGGTTTTGTATCCAAGGTTTAAACATAATATAAGATGTTATAAGGAGTCTTAATATCTTATCATATTATTTCGATTTATTCATACCCAAAGTGCCTCTATCAACTGTGCTACTCATATTAGTATGACGACCCGTCGTCGATGTGATACGACTGCTCGCATCGTCATCAGATTCCAAAAAAGTTGTTGTTTCTAAATCTGAACTTAAGATGGAAGCAGTTTCATATCCATGACCAGAGCGATGTTTCGAATGACCATTTATACGAAGTCCTATGGAATTTCTCGTAATTTAAAATATGAAAAAAAAATATTTCATGTTAAATATCTTTTATTGTTATTTTATATTATTATTTCCCAAAATGTGATAGTTTATATACAAGCTTTACTTTTTTTTTTATAAATATATAAAATAACTTGATTATATTTTATAATTAATTATATACAATATATTAATATACTATCATTTTTCCACCAGTAGCATACCATTATATTTGTTGTACTTTTCATATTTTTCCGAATGATGTCTCGAGCTTTTATGTAAATGATGTCCTTGTCGACTGCTTATTATACTCTCTGTCTCTGTTAATGTGTCGTCGTGTGAAAGTGGAGCTGTTCCTCTATTACCATGTCCAGGAGTTACATGATCTACACGATCATGTTTCGCTTCACTGTGTGCCATGGAATCTGTACATTGGGATGCACCATCCGAGACATTGCTACCTTCAGCGGATACCAGCTGTCATAAAATGTTGCTTCATTAAATAACATATTTATTAAATTATATTTTGATAAAAAATACTTTCCATGAGAATAAAAATATACACATGTGTCATATTCAATATCTGATTCCTGTAGAAAGGTCAAACATGGAAATAACATGATATTCTTTATTTTATCAATTTCTGTTTAGAAATTTAAATAATATCTATTGAAAAAAGACATTATTCTAAATCTTACCCAAAATATACACATGTGTCATATTCAATATATGATTCCTATAGAAAGGTCGAACATGGAAATAACATGGTATTCTTTTTTTTGTCAGTTTCTGTTTAGAAATTTAAATAATATCTATTGAAAAAAGACATTATTCTAAATCTTACCCAAGAGACAACTCGACCATTGAAACATGGTAAATGAGCATCATCATCTATAATTTCTTCTTTTACCACGCTAATATAAAGAATAAACAAATTAATTTAGTACAAAAGCATGTATTATCAATATCAAACTTAATAATTCCTGATTTGCTACTATGAATTTATAAATATATAACAAAAGTATTAATAATCCTTATTTCTTTGTGTACTATTTTAAGTATATAATTTAATAAAGTTAATTTTTAAATACATGTCATGATTATGTTTCACTTATCATTAAAAAATTGTGTTACATTGCTATCATAAGACAAAGCTCCGTCAACTTTTTAAAAATAGTATAAGAATAGTATAAGAATTATATTGTACAAGCAAATAGCAAAGATAATAGGAGTAATAATATGCCACAAATAAAAAAGTCATTCAATCGTTTATGTAATGAAAAAAATTATTTATCAATATTGCTAATAATCGTAAGATCTTAAGAATAGATAGATAGATAGGTAGATGTATGATGCATGAATACACACGCGAATTGCAATACCGATTATCGGAGCAATGATTCGCAAATTACATTTTGTTACAATGTGCATAACAAATAAAAGATTTAATATAATATGTTACATTACATGATATGTAGACACAACAAATTAGTAATATGAGAATAAATTCATTGTATTATCACTTACCCGAAGTCATCGTCCATTGACTTAAAGAAATACTTGTAATTCGGCCGATTTAAAACATTCTTGAAATCGGCAAGGGTTACCCTTTCTGGCGATATATTGAGCTTTACTAGATACGGTGTCTCCTCATCGTCCATGTGATAGATAATCTTCGTCTCTTCCATCGTCTGGAATGCGTATCACACTGGGTTCATTCGCGATATGCAGAAACGATACGCTCGGATCGCACACGGATTCTATCAACTCGGAAGATATTCTTTTAAACCAACATGGCGTATCGTGTATCGAGCCAAAGCCCTGATGTGTACAAAAATCGCCTGTTCATGACTTGTGAAATCTCACGACTCACAAATATCGTTGCACGAAAATGCAATCACGTTGTACCGCTAACTAGGAAGAGTTTACTGGCATTAGCCGTTGAATTCACATAATATCCATTGCAATCGTGACGATAAATTTAACGTCAACATCATCAGCGTTGCGTACACTTATACATGTATACGCATCCATACCACTGGCAGTTGGCGGTCAGTGTTACCAACTTGTTTGCGAGCTCTGACTCCGAAAACTTGGTACCACCAGAGAGAAACCTGAGAGCGGCCACCTCGCTTTAACGGGCACATTGTCCTAATGCGCCGCCTGACAAAGTGGACGTCAACTACATCCATTACAGTTGATAATAATACATGGTATCTGAGCTATGGTTCATGTCCGAGCTATGGTTCATATCCGAACTATTCACATGAGATGGACATGAGAGTTAGACAAGAGCCGATAATCTATCGTTCTGCTTTTGTCTCATCAATGATGGCAAATCACGCGGCGGTAGGCATGAGGCGAGCGGTGATTTTCTATCGCCTAAAGCTCATGTCTCCTTCCATCTCTTGTCGGCCCCGTCTCATATTTCACGCGCTACATTTTACATAATTTGGATAGGATTTCGAGACGACTTCGGGCGCCCAATATATAGAGACAAATTTATTTATTTATTATAAAGACATTTATTAAAAATGTTTTTTAATAAAACCTTTTCATTTTATTTAAAATAATTATATCTGTATTTCATAAATGCTTACAACTCTCATATTATTATAGTAATATTTTATTTTATATATTTTTTACATAATTAATTAATTAAAAAAATATATATATCAATGCGAATGATATCTTACTTTGATGCATTTGCGTGTTAGTGTTAGACATGAAAAACATAATGTAATATAACATCTAGTGTATCGAATGATGTGAATAATTTTCTTGTAAAAAAATAAAGTTTTAATAAGATTGCTCACACATATACGGCACAATACAGCATCCAATGCGCTAGATATTGTATTATATTATGTTTTTCATGTTTTTATGATAAATATCATCCTGGCTATTATGATGCGATCGATAATTCGGATGATTAATTTTATGTAATCATTTTTTATGTAATTATATTTAATTTTGAAAATAATAACAAAAAGATAGATAAATCAGTTTGTGAAACTATAATTCTTTGTATGATGATATACAAAATAACTTTACATTAACAATAAACAGAAACCTTACTCAAAAACCTTATTAAGGGTCTCGGGAGATCCTTAATAAGGCAAAAATCTTATTAAGGGTCTCTGGAGAAACTTAATAAGGTTTTAGCCTTATTGAGGGTCTCGGAAGAACCTTAATAATGTTTTCGCCTTATTAAGGGTCTCGGGAGAACCTTAATAAGGTTTTCGCCTTATTACGGGTCTCGGGAGAACCTTAATTAGGTTTTCGCCTTATTAAGGGTCTAGGGAGAACCTTAATAAGATTTTCGCCTTATTAAGGGTCTCGGGAGAACCTTAATAATGTTTTCGCCTTATTACGGGTCTCGAGAGAACCTTAATAAGGTTTTCGCCTTACTACGGGTCTCGGGAGAACCTTAATTGGGTTTTCGCCTTATTAAGGGTCTCGGGAAAACCTTAATAAGGTTTTCGCCTTATTAAGAGTCTCGGGAGAACCTTAATAAGGTTTTCGCCTTATTAAGGATCTCGGGAGAACCTTAATAAGGTTTTCGCCTTATTAAGGGTCTCGGGAGAACCTTAATAAGGTTTTCGCCTTATTACGGGTCTCGGGAGAACCTTAATAAGGTTTTCGCCTTATTACGGGTCTCGGGAGAACCTTAATAAGGTTTTCGCCTTATTACTGGTCTCGGGAGAACCTTAATAAGGTTTTCGCCTTATTACGGGTCTCGGGAGAACCTTATTAATGTTTTCACCTTATTACGGGTCTCGGGAGAACCTTAATAAGGTTTTCGCCTTATTACGGGTCTCGGGAGAACCTTAATAAGGTTTTCGCCTTATTACGGGTCTCGGGAAAACCTTAATAAAGCGAAAATCATATTTAGGTTTTCACGAGACCCTTAATAAGGCGAAAACCTTATTAAGGTTCTCCCGAGACCCTTAATAAGTCGAAAATCTTATTAAGGTTCTTCCGAGACCCTTAATAAGGCGAAAACCTTATTAAGGTTCTCCCGAGACCCGTAATAAGGCGAAAACCTTATTAAGGTTCTCCCGAGACCCGTAATAAGGCGAAAACTTTATTAAGGTTCTCCCGAGACCCGTAATAAGGCGAAAACCTTATTAAGGTTCTCCCGAGACCCGTAATAAGGCGAAAACATTATTAAGGTTCTCCCGAGACCCGTAATAAGGCGAAAACCTTATTAAGGTTCTCCCGAGACCAGTAATAAGGCGAAAACCTTATTAAGGTTCTCCCGAGACCCGTAATAAGTCCAAAACCATATTAAGGGTCTCGGGAGATCCTTAATACGGCAAAAATCTTATTAAGGGTCTTTGGAGAAACTTAATAAGGTTTTAGCTTTATTAAGGGTCTCGGAAGAACCATAATAATGTTTTCGCTTTATTAAGGGTCTCGAAATAACTTTAATAAGGTTTTCGCCTTATTAATGGTCTCGGGAGAACCTTAATAAGATTTTCGCCTTATTACGGGTCTCGGGAGAACCTTAATAATGTTTTCGCCTTATTACGGGTCTCGGGAGAACCTCAATAAGGTTTTCGCCTTATTACGGGTCTCGGGAGAACCTTAATAAGGTTTTCGCGTTATTAGCGATCACGGGAGAACCTTAATAACGTTTTCGCCTAATTAGCGATCACGGGAGAACCTTAGTAAAGTTTTCGCTTTATTAACGACCACGGGAGAACCTAAATAACGTTTTCGCGTTATTAGCGATCATAGGAGAATGTTAATGACGTTTTCGCCTTATTAGCGATCACGGGAGATCCTTAATAACGTTTTCGTCTAATTAGCGATCACGGGAGAACCTTAATAACGTTTTCGCTTTATTAGCGATCACGGCATAACCTAAATAACCTTTTCGAGTTATTAGCGATCACGGGAGAACGTTAATAACGTTTTCGCGTTATTAGCGATCAAGGGAGAACGTTGATAACGTTTTAGCGTTCCTAGCGATCACGGGAGAACGTTAATAAAGTTTTCGCGTTATTAGCGATCAAGGGAGAACGTTGATAACGTTTTCGCGTTATTAGCGATCACGGGAGAACCTTAATAACGTTTTCGCGTTATTAGCGATAACGGGAGAACATTAATAACGTTTTCGCGTTATTAGCGATCACGGGAGAACGTTAATAACGTTTTCGCGTCATTAACGATCAGGGGAGAACATTAATAACGTTTTCGCGTTATTGGCGATCACGGGAGAACCTTAATAACGTTTTCGCGTTATTGGCGATCACGGGAGAACCTTAATAACGTTTTCGCGTTATTAGCGATCACGGGAGAACCTTAATAACGTTTTCGCGTTATTAACGATCACGGGAGAACCATAATAACGTTTTCGCGTTATGAGCGATTACGGGAGAATTTTAATAACGTTTTCGCGTTATTAGCTATCACGGGAGAACGATAATAACTTTTTCCCCTAATTAGCGATCAATGGAGAACATTAATAACGTTTTCGCGTTATTGGCGATCACGGGAGAACCTTAATAACGTTTTCGCGTTATTAGCGATTACGGGAGAACCTTAATAACGTTTTCGCGTTATTAGCGTTCACGGGAGAACGTTAATAATATTTTTGCGTTATTGACGATAACGGGAGAACATTAATAACGTTTTTGCGGTATTGGCGATCGCGGGAGAACCTTCATAACGTTTCCGCGTTATTAGCGATCACGGGAGAAAAAAAAAAAAAAAAAAAACTTATAGCGATCACGGGAGAATGTTATTAACGTTTTCGCGTTATTGGCGATCACGGAAGAACCTTAATAACGTTTCCGCTTTATTAGCGATCACGAGAGAACGTTAATAACGTTTTCGCGTTATTGGCGATCACGGGAGAACCTTAATAACGTTTTCGCGTTATTAGCGATCACGGGAGAACGTTAATAACGTTTTCGCGTCATTAACGATCACGGGAGAACGTTAATAACGTTTTCGCGTTATTGGCGATCACGGGAGAACATTAATAACGTTTCCGCGTTATTAGCGATCACGGGAGAACGTTAATAACGTTTTCGCGTCATTAACGATCACGGGAGAACGTTAATAACGTTTTCGCGTTATTGGCGATCACGGGAGAACCTTAATATCGTTTTCGCTTTATTAGCGATAGCGGGAGATCCTTAATAACGTTATCGCGTTATTAGCGATCACGGGAGGAACTTAATAACGTTTTCGCCTAATTGGCGAACACGGGAGAACCTTAATAACGTTTCCGCGTTATTAGCGATCACGAGAGAACGTTAATAACGTTTTCGCCTAAGTAGCGATCACGGAAGAACCTTAATAACGTTTTCGCGTTATTAGCGATCACGGGGGAACCTTAATAACGTTTTCGAGTTATTAGCGATAACGGGAGAACGATAATAACTTTTTCCCCTAATTAGCGATCAATGGAGAATTTTAATAACGTTTTCGCGTTATTGGCGATCACGGGAGAACGTTAATAACATTTTTGCGTTATTAGCGATCACGGGAGAACGTTAATAACGTTTTCGCGTTACTAGCGATCACGAGAGAAAATTAATAACGTTTTCGCGTTATTAGCGATTACGGGAGAACCTTAATAACGTTTTCGCGTTACTAGCGATCACGGGAGAACCTTAATAACGTTTTCGCTTTATTAGCGATCACGGGAGTACCTAAATAATGTTTTCACGTTATTAGCGAACACGGGAGAACCTTAATAACGTCTTCGCATAATTAGCGATCACGGGAGAAACTTAATAACGTTTTCGCTTTATTAGCGATCACGGAAGTACCTAAATAATGTTTTCACGTTATTAGCGATCACGGGAGAACCTTAATAACGTCTTCGCATTACTAACGATCACGAGAGAAACATAATAACGTTTTCGCGTTATTGGCGATCACGGGAGAATCTTGATAACGTTTTCGCGTTACTAGCGATCACGAGAGAACCTTAATAACGTTTTCGCGTTATTAGCGTTCACGGGAGGACGTTAATAACGTTTTCACGTTATTAGCGATCACAGGAGAACGTTAGTAACGTTTTCGCGTTACTAGCGATCACGGGAGAACCTTAATAAGGTTTTCGCGTTATTAGCGATCATGGAGAACCTTAATAACGTTTTCGATTAATTAGCGATCACGGGAGAACCTTAATAAGGTTTTCGCATTATTTGCGATCACGGGTGAACCTTAATAACGTTTTCGCGTTATTAGCGATCACGGGAGAACTTTAATATCGTTTTCGCGTTATTAGCGATCACGGGAGAACCTTAATAACGTTTTCGCATTATTAGCGATCACGGGTGAACCTTAATAACGTTTTCGCTTTATTAGCGATCACGGGAGAACTTTAATAACGTTTTCGCGTTATTAGCGATCACGGGAGAACCTTAATAACGTCTTCGCATTACTAACGATCACGAGAGAAACTTAATAACGTTTTCGCGTTATTAGCTATCACGGGAAAACCTTAATAACGTTTTCGCTTTATTAGCGATCACGGCATAACCTAAATAACCTTTTCGCGTTATTAGCGATCACGGGAGAACCTTAATAACGTTTTCGCATTATTAGCGATCACGGGTGAACCTTAATAACGTTTTCGGGTTATTAGCGATCATAGGAGAAGGTTAATAACGTTTTCGCTATATTAGCGATCACGGGAGAACCATAATAACGTTTTCGCTTTATTAGCGATCACGGGAGAACCTTAATAACGTTTTCGCATTATTAGCGATCACGGTTGAACCTTAATAACGTTTTCGCGTTATTAGCGATCATAGGAGAAGGTTAATAACGTTTTCGCTATATTAGCGATCACGGGAGAACCTTAATAACGTTTTCGCTTTATTAGCAATCACGGGAGAACCTTAATAACGCTTTCGCCTTATTAGCGATCGCGGGAGAACCTTAATAACGTTTTCGCGTTATTAGCGATCACGGGAGAACCTTAATAACGTTTTCGCGTTATTAGCGATCACGGGAGAACCTTAATACCGTTTTCGCGTTATTAGCGATCACGGGAGAACCTTAATAACGTTTTCGCATTATTAGCGATCACGGGAGAACATTAATAACGTTTTCGCGTCATTAACGATCACGGGAGAACGTTAATAACGTTTTCGCGTTATTGGCGATCACGGGAGAACCTTAATAACGTTTTCACGTTATTAGCGATCACGGGAGAACGTTAATAACGTTTTCGCGTTATTAGCGATCACGGGAGAACGTTAATAACGTTTTCGCCTAATTAGCGAACACGGGAGATCCTTAATAACGTTTCCGCGTTATTAGCGATCACGGGAGAACGTTAATAACGTTTTCGCGTTATTAGCGATCACGGGAGAACCTTAATAAAGTTTTCGCGTTATTAGCGATCACGGGAGAACATTAATAACATTTTCGCGTTATTAGCGATCACGGGAGAACGTTAATAACGTTTTCGCGTTATTGGCGATCACGGAAGAACTTTAATAACGTGATGCGGCAGTCTCTGCACGTGATTGAGAGTCTTCGCGCATACGGGATAGCCTTCGCGCGTCATTGGGAGTCTTCTCGCATGCGCGGCAGTCTTCGCACGTGATTGGGAGTCTTCTCGCAAGCGCGGCAGTCTTCGCGCGTCATTGGGAGTCTTCTCGCAAACGTGATAGTCTTCGCGCGTCATTGGGAGTCTTCTCGCATGCGCGGCAGTTTTCGCATGTGATTGGGAGTCTTCTCGCATGCGCGGCAGTCTTCGCACGTGATTGGGAGTCTTCTCGCAAGCGCGGCAGTCTTCGCGCGTCATTGGGAGTCTTCTCGCAAACGTGATAGCCTTCGCGCGTCATTGGGAGTCTTCTCGCATGCGCGGCAGTCTTCGCATGTGATTGGGAGTCTTTTCGCATGCGCGGCAGTCTTCGCACGTGATTGGGAGTCTTCTCGCAAAGGCGGCAGTCTTCGCAGGTGATTGGGAGTCTTCGCGCGTGCGTGGCAGCTGTCGCGCGTCTTTGAGAGTCTTCTCGCATGCGCGGCAGTCTTCGCACGTGATTGGGAGCCTTCTCGTATTCGCGGCAGTCTTCGCACGTGATTGGGAGGCTTGTCGCATGCGCGGCAGACTTCGCACGTGATTGGGAGCCTTCGCGCATACGGGATAGCCTTCGCGCGTCATTGGGAGTCTTCTCGCTTGCGCGGCAGTCTTCGCACGTGATTGGGAGCCTTCTCGTATTCGCGGCAGTCTTCGCACGTGATTGGGAGGCTTGTCGCATGCGCGGCAGACTTCGCACGTGATTGGGAGCCTTCGCGCATACGGGATAGCCTTCGCGCGTCATTGGGAGTCTTCTCGCTTGCGCGGCAGTCTTCGCACGTGATTGGGAGCCTTCTCGTATTCGCGGCAGTCTTCGCACGTGATTGGGAGGCTTGTCGCATGCGCGGCAGACTTCGCACGTGATTGGGAGCCTTCGCGCATACGGGATAGCCTTCGCGCGTCATTAGGAGTCTTCTCGCATGCGCGGCAGTTTTCGCATGTGATTGGGAGTCTTCTCGCATGTGCGGCAGTCTTCGCACGTGATTGGGAGTCTTCTCGCAATGGCGGCAGACTTCGCAGGTGATTGGGAGTCTTCGCGCGTGCGTGGCAGCTGTCGCGCGTCATTGAGATTCTTCTCGCATGCGCGGCAGTCTTCGAACGTGATTGGGAGTCTTCTCGCATGCGCGGCAGTATTCGCACGTGATTGGGAGTCTTCTCGCATGCGCGGCAGTCTTCGCACGTGATTGGGAGTCTTCTCGCAAGGACGGCAGTCTTCGCAGGTGATTGGGAGTCTTCGCGCGTGCGTGGCAGCTGTCGCGCGTCATTGAGAGTCTTCTCGCATGCGCGGCAGTCTTCGCACGTGATTGGGAGACTTGTCGCATGCGCGGCAGTCTTCGCACGTGATTGGGAGGCTTGTCGCATGCGCGGCAGTCTTCGCACGTGATTGGAAGTCTTCTCGCATGCGCGGCAGTCTTCGCACGTGATTGGGAGGCTTGTCGCATGCGCGGCAGACTTCGCACGTGATTGGGAGCCTTCGCGCATACGGGATAGCCTTCGCGCGTCATTGGGAGTCTTCTCGCATGCGCGGCAGTTTTCGCATGTGATTGGGAGTCTTCTCGCATGTGCGGCAGTCTTCGCACGTGATTGGGAGTCTTCTCGCAATGGCGGCAGACTTCGCAGGTGATTG
This sequence comes from Camponotus floridanus, assembly GCF_003227725.1. NCBI lineage: Eukaryota > Metazoa > Arthropoda > Insecta > Hymenoptera > Formicidae > Camponotus > Camponotus floridanus. The sequence goes on from NW_020229525.1 coordinate 1,768,653, forward strand.
GGAGTCTTCGCGCGTGCGTGGCAGCTGTCGCGCGTCATTGAGATTCTTCTCGCATGCGCGGCAGTCTTCGAACGTGATTGGGAGTCTTCTCGCATGCGCGGCAGTATTCGCACGTGATTGAGAGTTTTCGCGCATACGGGATAGCTTTCGCGCGTCATTGAGAGTCTTCTCGCATGCGCGGCAGTCTTCGCACGTGATTGGCAGGCTTGTCGAATGCGCGGCAGTCTTCGCACGTGATTGGAAGTCTTCTCGCATGCGCGGCAGTCTTCGCGCGTCATTGGGAGGCTTGTCGCATGCGCGGCAGTCTTAGTATGTGATTGGGAGTCTTCGAGCGTGCGTGGCAGCTGTCGCGCGTCATTGGGAGTCTTCTCGCATGCGCGGCAGTCTTCGCACGTGATTGGGAGTCTTCTCGCAAGCGCGGCAGTCTTCGCGCGTCATTGAGAGTCTTCTCGCAAGGTCGGCAGTCTTCGCAGGTGATTGGGAGTCATCGCGCGTGCGTGGCAGCTGTCGCGCGTCATTGGGAGTCTTCTCGCATGCGCGGCAGTCTTCGAACGTGATTGGGAGTCTTCTCGCATGCGCGGCAGTCTTCGCACGTGTTTGGGAGTCTTCGCGCATACGGGATAGCCTTCGCGCGTCATTGGGAGTCTTCTCGCATGCGCGGAAGTCTTCGCACGTGATTGGGAGTCTTCCCGCAAGCGCGGCAGTCTTCGCGCGTCATTGGGAGTCTTCTCGCAAACGTGATAGCCTTCGCGCGTCATTGGGAGTTTTCTCGCCTGCGCGGCAGTATTCGGACGTGATTGGGAGTTTTCGCGCATACGGGATAGCCTTCGCGCGTCATTGAGAGTCTTCTCGCATGCGCGGCAGTCTTCGCACTTGATTGGGAGTCATCGCGCATGAGTGGAAGTCTTCGCACGTGATAGAGAGTCCTCTCGCATACGTGGCAGACTTCTCACGTGATTGGAATTCTTCGCGCATGCGTGATAACCATCGCGCGTCATTAGGAGTCTTCTCACATGCGCTGCAGTCTTCGCACGTGATTGGGAGTCTTCGAGCATGCGTGATAGCCTGCGCGTCATTTGGAGTCTTCTCGCATGCGCTGCAGTCTTCGTACGTGATTGGGAGTCTTCGCGCGTGCGCGGCAGCCTCCTCACGTGATTGGAAGTCTTCGCGCATAAGTGTCAGACTTCGCACTTGATTGGCAGTCTTCCCGCATGCGTGATAGCCTTCGCGCGTGATTGGGAGTCTTCGCGCATGCGCTGCAGTCTTCGCACGTGATTGGGAGTCTTCGCACATGCGTGGCAGTCTTCGAACGTGATTGGGAGACGTCGCGCGTGCGCGACACCCTTGC